>NC_059435.1:4689172-4966672 GCF_021028975.2 Sphaerodactylus townsendi | reverse complement strand
AATTGCATAGTATGATCCTGGTTTCAGCAAGATATACAGAATAGTACTGACCACAGTGCCCACTAATTTGCCCAAGGAACTTTGTGAAACAACAGTGCAACTCTACTGCTTGTGCAGAAAACCCCTTCTGAACCAATCAGTTTTGCAAAGTTTGCAGAAACCTGGGGGAAGGGGAGCCTTCCTTGTTGGAATAAGCGACTTCTGCATACCTGGACACTGGTGGGTGGTGTGTATCTAACTGTGATGTTGCCTCTCTTGTTTGCCCTTCTTGTCTGGGCCAGGAGACCGCCCACTAACTTCCTTTCTTCCCCATGTTGGTCTCACTTCTGTCCTAGCTTTTGACCTGAGTGCATGGTCAATGGCAGCCTGCCACAGTGGGGCTTTCCTTCTGTAACATTCTCTCGCTAGATTTAACATTATGCCATTCCCGCTCCATAGAGGAAGACTCGAGGGGCTACCAAACGATAAGAGGCTTTGCCCCTGCAGTCCAGGGCAGTTGGATTCCATTGCGCACATTCTCCTCCACTGCCCACTTTACCAGAAACCAAGATCTAGCTTATCAGTACAAATCATTGACTCTATGTAAACCCTGGCAGAGCTTGATAAAGTAAATATGCTCTTAAACTGTAATGACCCAACCCTGACTGTTTGTCTCTTGCAGTGGTGGCAAAGTTTCTGGCTGAGGTTTGCGAACTGAACTTATGATCCAGTGTGAAGTTTTATCTCGTAATTTTAACTGTATTTACATTGTATGTTCTGTATGCCAATAAAGGCTTATTGAAAAATTGTAACATTCTCTCACCTGCACACACGTGACGGCGTGCTAGAGTGCCTACTTGTCCATAGGGAAAGTATTCCTTTAGACTAGGGTTTCTTTCTATCTACCTTTTTCCTGGAACACAGCTGTGAACTGGAGATGCTTGAATAAATGTAAGTTTTACCTTTTTTACCTTTATCTCCCTTCTGACAGGAAGTTTCTATAAACTGCACTCACACACACTACTGGGCAGATCCATGACTCTAAACTAAATCTAACATTCCTAACCTCTACAAGATGGGGACCACAACACTGCAGGGGTTGATTTCGCCCATTTGCAGGTTGGCACTTGTGGAAGACACTGCTCTGAGGGGCAAAGCTGTAATGGCAGAACACTAGAAGAGCAATGTTCTTGCTGATATGAGGGTCTAAGGCAGGGGTGGGCAATTATTTTTTCCATGGGGCCGCATAAGAAACAGAAAAATATTGTGTGGATGGCTGGGCCCAACAAGGGGGGAGAGTGAGGCGTTTTGAAGCCCCGCAGAAGCTGGCAAGGGCCAAGGCAAACGGCTATAGCAGGGCTTTCTAAAGACCGCCCTCACTACCCCCAGCAAGGCAGGGGGACCCAGTCGGGAGGTCATCATGCTATGGGCGGATGTGGGCCCGCTGAGGTCATCCTAAAATGCCCAGGTCTGGTCTAAGGCTATGAAGTGCTTTGTCTGTTGCAGCCAATGCTTTAAACTGAGCCCAGTAACTGACGGGCAGCCTGTGTAGAGACTGCAAGATGAGAGTAATATGTGTGGTCCACCAGGCTCATGATAATAGCTGAGCCATGGCATTCTGTACCAGCTGTGTTTCCATCTTGATATTGAAGGGACCCCAATGTTTTGGTACATTGCAGTGGTCTAGTTTCAGTGTTACTGTGGTGTGGATCCAGGTAGCCAGATCAGCTGTATCAAGATAGGGGGTCATCTTTCAGTCTAGATTGAGTTGCTAGAAACCCCTTTTTTGCAACTGCATTAACTTGCTTTTCCATTAACAAAGTTGGGTCTAGCACAACCTTGAGGATCTTAACTGAGTCACCAATGGTCCAGCCCAGACTCTGTGAGGTGAGCCAGCGTAACCCAGCAGAGCTCTCAGGACCAAGTTGGCACTGAAATGCCCTCGCGCCATCTGTTTGCCTTCTGGGCGCATTAATTACCACGCTCACCGGGTCCTACAAGACCCTCATGACTCAGCCTGCCAGTTAAGATGCCCTGGACAAAGGGACAAAGAGGTACATACCCCCCAGGTATGGATTAGTGCCCAGACAGGAACGTTCCTCCATGCGACGACTGCAGCCTCCTATGGAGTCAAGTGCGTATTGTGCAACATCCTCCTTCTGCTCTCCCGCCTTCCCAAAACTCCTAATAAAGGTGCCAGGGACACCAGCTCTGACAGATTAGCCAGATCCATCGATCAATGCTTAGGTCACCACTGGCTTCTCTCCACCCGGATGGCCTCAAGCTAGGTCTCGCTCCTGCCTTCATTGCATTAAGGCCGCCGCTCATTAGCGACTTTCCAGAACTCCATCAAAAGTGGTGAGCACAAAGTCCTTTTGGATCTCCAGCTTCCCAGGGAGCCTGTCTCTATGTAGCAACCCAAGTCACGCATCCAGGTACTGACCTTGATCCACTCCACTCAGCTTCCAAGATCTGATGAGATCAGGCTATCCATATCAGATGTGTCCTATCTGTTCAGTTTTATTGGATCCGTCAATATTATGAAAACCTTATTCCTCACTCTCAATATTTCAAGATAGTCCTTGACTAGATCATTTGATTTTTCTGTTTGCTATCGCTGTTGGCTTTTACTTTATCACTCATGGGTTATTATTTTCAAGGAAGATTACATTCCCCAGAGACATATAAATGTATAGCAGAACATAAAAGGCGTATAACGCATGCAGTTCTTAGCTTGTGGTTCTTTTCCTTGCAGTGGGTTTTTCATGCAAATGTCTGTAAAAACTTGGGATTCTCTTGCTTTGAGGCATTCCCAGCGGAGCCACCACTTCCTCTGGTTGCTTGTCACCTTTTTTGTTTGTTTTTGGTGATAAGCAATTGTTCTGGTAGAATGATCTGCTGGCTCAAAAGAATGTCTTGGGAACTGCTATCATATTATTATTACAGGGGAAGGGGAAGGCAGCACCGACAAGCATAAAGCTAGAAACCAACTGAGGGAAAAGTCACACTTGTGAAGGATCTAGAGGAAGTTCAAAGGGCATGGGGAGTTTGGGAGGGAAAACGTTTATGCAAACCAAGAATCCTGACTCAAAGAGGCAAAGTGGAGTAGCTAGGAAAATTTTGAGGGGGTGCCTGTCAGGAAGGCAATGTTCAAGCTAACATTACCAAAAAATTTTAGGCAGCTATCTTTATCCTGGATTATACTCACCAAGGTTTAGTGAAATTCTAAGCCCAGGTTCAAGGGGTTATGGACCCTCAAAATGATATTAGCCCCATCTACTAATGGGGCTTCCATTGGAAACAAGTCGGAGGATGGGAATCACCCAACTTTGGGGTCCATAACTTGGAACCAAACTTCACCAGAGCTTGGCTGGTATCATCAGGAGAGTCACCTGACAATGGCCACCAGAAATTTTGGTGCCACCAACCTAAAGGCACAAAGCCTCCTGCGGGCCAAAAAAATTGAAAAAAAACAGTAAAAAATATATGAAAGCCACAAGCTTAAGACCTGCAATTTTTTGCACCCACCACAAGGTGGCGCCCGGGGCACTTGTCCCCAGATGTCCCCATGGTAGCTACGCCTGTGCTCAAAGGGAATGTATGCTCACTGCGGGGCAGACCACAAGTGCATAAATGGCCAAAGACTATGATCAGATGCTAGCAATTTGCCCCCCTCTCAACAGGGTGGCAAGTTGTTGCCCATTTCCTGATGCAGTGTGGTATTAGGAATGGGGAGCCACAGGTTCAAATCCCCTTCGTAGAGAAGCAACTGGTTGGAAACTTGAAACCTAACTGTGATGTTGCTGTTGTATTTGCTTTGTTTACCTCTAGAAGTTTTATTGAGGGAAAACTTGATGGTTTTAGGAAGACACCGTGTATTCATGCACACTCGTCCGCTGGCGTAACCTAGCAACAGTTGCTACGGGGAAGTTAAGAGATAAAGAAGAAGAGCTGTCAAGCTCGGAATAGGTGGTTCACTTAGAAAATACAGCTTGAGGGGGAAAAAATATGAGCGAGAGAGAGAGAGAGAGAGAGTTGGAAGGGAGGTCAACAGAAGTACAAGCCAAGAGCTTTAGAAAGATGGATAGATGAGAAGCTAAAGGCAAGGAAGTTTCCCTCAGACTAAAATCAGGAGTACAGATAGCCCAGAAAGAGGTTTCAGGAAGTGTAACCGAGTCTGAGCTGGTTTGATTAGGTTGATTACAAGTTTTTCAACTGATTACAAGGCCAGGCCACAATGGCCTGGCTGAGAACTGTCAGATACTGGCTACGAATCCACTATTTGCAGGATCACTCCAGTTTGTTGCTACATACCTCATGCTTTCCCGACTAATGCAAATTCTAGGTGGCTAAAACTAGTTGAGGGAAAAATCAAGCGCTCTTGGCTTTTCATTAGAGTCGCTTAGTCCCTCTTTCCCTATCAAAGGAAGCATATTATAGCTGCTTGAAAACTAAGCTATTAGAGACAAGAGTATCGGGATATGATAATTCGGCAATGCGAGGAGAAAGCGTGTTCCCCCCCTGACCCTGCTTATTCCCAATTGAACAAGGACACATGGCCAATTATTTACATTTGGATCACCAACCCTAAATTAAGAAGAGCCTTAACACTGGCCAGATTCAATCTAATGCACCTTCTATGCTGCTCTATGGCTTGAGATATCAACAAAATTGATAAACAGAGGGAGGCTATGTCCATTCTGCAACATGGGTCAGGTGGAGACTTGCTCGATCATACCCCTCTTTCATTGTGTATAGGTTTGCAAAAAAAATCAAGAATGCTCCTTAATCTACACTTATCCCATTTTTGTATAACAATCCTAACCCGATGCTCTTAAGATACCTATGCTTTTTTTGAACAACACATGGATCCCACAGTGTGCTTGAGAATGTAGCAAAATTTCTTACTAACTTGAGTAATAGGCAGATAAGTCTAGATGAATACAAATCAATGTATATGGATTATGAACACATATAGACAGCAGTAATTTTCCTAGCTTCTGTCCCAAGTATCCGATGACGCGTTTAAAGTGAGTCAATCTCTCGCTGGGAAAAGAGAATGTCCTATAGTTACAGAAGGACCATGTATATATTTTAGTACCAGTGTCTATGACTGTGAGCAATGGTGGGCAGGTTTTGTATGCTTGTTTTGTATGTTTATTTTATGCCAATAAAGGCTTGTTACTTACTCACAACTGATTACAAGGGGGAAAGTTGTAACCACGGAGTTACGAATTAAAATAAAGAAGCTCAAAGAAGCTCAAGCCGATACAGAATAAAATCAGAGATTTTATTCAGCCAACTATGGGCAAAGACAAGAAGTCAGGGGAGCCACCCCTAACATGGCGATGTGTTCTTACTTTTATAGTGTTAATGACAAGCTACATTAAAATGGCAGCAAAGAATACACCCCAAAATGCCCACATCATCAATCAATCATACAAAAGGTGGAGATTTTCCCTATTCCCGCTGCCCTTTGGGGTTGTCCAGAATCCCCATTGGAAGATGTCAGCATTACACTTTTTGACGTTTTTACGTTATGTGAACCAAGAACCCTTGTTTTCTCTTATCATTAATGTTTCTAGTTGTCATATTTCTCAGACAAAGAGCCTAAGCTTTCCCATAGGCCTTTCTATTGTCTCAGAAAAGGGCAACTTTCTAAGGTATTTTTTGGGTACAGCAGGATCTCAAAAACAGTTTAGTTTGCACATTTTGCATAATTATGAACAAAGGGGCATTTTTGGAGTTATTACGCTAAGCTAGCAATAGAAAAGAATAGGTTTAAGGCCTGCATGTTTTCTTTGGTCAAGTCAGCTGCATTATGGTTGCTATCTCTCCATTAAAGGAAAAATAATGGAGGGAAAGAGAAAATAATCTTTTTGTTAAATCCAAAGCCCTTTTATCTGTCTCTTTCTGACTTTCTTCCACTTGCTCTGACTTTCTACTACTTGCTCTGACTTTCTACTTCTTCTGGGCCTACAAAGTGAGCTCTTTGAAGAGAAAGGATTTTTAAAAATCAAATAAATAAACTGAATTTAAAAATGAATCAACAGTTTCATTCCAAAGTATCTTCACAAACACTTTCCCCTTGTGCCCTGTGGTCATCAAATCATGCGTTCCTATGTCATAGGCTGTGTCTATGTCATAGGCTGTGTCTAATTTCATTGTCTGAAATTAGCTAGACTGGAGCAAGGGGTGGATCCTTCTCAGTGGCGGTACCTAATGAAAGAAGACCCGTAGATGGCAGGCCTTGGGAATCTTTAGGAGACAAATTTAATCAATTAAGTAACCCACTGGCATAGTCAAGTCACTGCTCTCAGAACTCCCCAAATTGCCCCGGTAGGCCCCTCCGCTCCTCAGAGGAGGACCTACTCGTGATCCCTGGCCCAAAAATGGTCAGGCTGGCCTCGACGAGGGGCAGGGCCTTTTCAGCCCTGGCCCCTACCTGGTGGAACAGGCTCCCTAGGGAGATCAGGGCCCTGCGGGACTGACAGAGTTTCCGCAGGGCCTGCGAGGCGGACCTGTTCCGCCAGGCGTTTGGCCAGCCTGGTTAAAAATACATCTACCGTGTCATCTGGCCTCCCGTGGGCACAAGGGGAAGGGGGGGGGGGGGAAGCCAGACGCCACCCACATTTTTAAATGGGTTCTGTTTTTATGTAATTAATATTTAAATTATGTTTTAATGTATGTTTTAACCTTGTTGTGAACCGCTCTGAGCCCTCAGGGGGAGAGCGGTATATAAAATTAATAATAAATGAAATAAATAAAAACTTCCTCCCCCAGAGGTTTTATCATGATGTTAAAGCCATCTCCTACAACAGCCTGTGGAATCTTTCTGGGAGATGAGAATGAAGCCAGCTCCGGCCGTTGCCTTCGTTCCCAAACCATCTAGGAGCACACTGCTGAGAGAGTCTGAGGAATCAACAAGATTACATCTCACCTATTTTCTGAGGGAGGCTCCATTTGGTAGATAGGTAGGTTTTTATTGCACAGATGTTGAGCTATAAGCTTTTGAGAGTCAAAGCTCTCTTCGTAGGTACTTCACAACTAGGTTCAGAGAGCCTAGTTGCTAGACTGCTTCAAATTCTGCGCACTACTGCTGAGAGGAGGGGCGTAACTAAGGCAAAAATCAGTTGGCAAAATCACCCATTAGTAACCCCCTCTTGGCACACACAAATAATTAGTAACCTACTCTCGGGAACCTGTGAGAACCTGCTGGACCCCACCTCTGCATGCAGGCAGCAATTGGAGCCCATGGAAACAATCTGGGTTGCTTTCGTGCCTTCGCACGAAGATGCTTCTCTGTCTTTTTATTTCCTGAAATGCATGCGTAGCTATGTAGGCATCCAGAAACGAGCCCCCGCAGCCATGCTGGTCATCACCCAAGACGATTGGCTGCACCTGCTTAGTGGCACAGGTACAACACACAAAAGAAAAAGGGACCTCTCTGCAACGGCCGGGCAATAATGAATGTGTTGCTGTGGCAGGCAGATTCTCCTTGACTGCGGATGGCACGGTGGAAGGGAGAGAAATATTGCAATCAGCTTGTTTTGGGCCAAGGGGAAAGACTTGGGGGAGATCTCAGATTATCCAGATGCACTTGTTCTTTGTTTATGATCAGCCTCAAACCCCCACCCCCTTTGGAGCAGGAGAAATGGAGGAAATTCTAAAATGAACCAACTCCTGGAGAGGGTTTCTAAAACGTTCTGTGACAGTTCAGCGGTTTTCAACTTTTTCAGCCTGAGCCTGAAACAAATTTCCAAATGTCGAGGCCCCAGCCGTTCCAGCATCGGCAGGTGACTGTTTCATTTCTCCTCAAGGCTTCCAGATTGACTTAGTCCCTTGCTGCTTTCCTTATTCCTACCCTTCCCTGCTGGGATGGCGTGAATGCCATCTCACTTCTCATCATCACTCGTGCATTCTCTTCATCCATCTATTTCACACTGTTTGTTCGGGTTCATCTTTGTTCCTGCCTGAAACAGCCTGTCATATTTGGCAGTGACCCAAAGTGCCCCCGGAACCAGAAACATAGCTCGGCTGCAAGGATCCAATCAATCGGAAAGCTTCTGTCCTGCCCTTCGGAGCGGAGCCCCTACCTTTTATCAGCCTGGTGTTCTCTGGCTTGGGGGGTAGGGGTGGGAGGCTAGCCCGTCTATGCCTGGAGGGAGAAGATGCTTACAGGACATGCATTGGTATGTATCAGAGATCCCTGCGAGAAGTAATCAGCACTGCTTCTCTCACACCGTGAGGGCAAGAAAGGGCCTCTGTCTGAGAGAAGTTTTCTGTCATCGGCAGTAGCTGACTTAGATTGCTCTTTGAAGTCAGCCAAGGGCTGATGCACAGAGAGAAGTAATGGTGTGACCTCATAAGACTTTTCCAGCCCTGATGTCGGTGTGATGGATTTCTATTTCTAGACACTCTTTTTATTTCCCTTGTCTTTGCAACGCTGCCTTCCTCTTGGCTTTCTCTCTTGCAAACTAATTTCTACATCTTCTTCAGGCTTGCAGTGTACCCTTGCAACCAAAGATCTTTTGGAGTGCCAAAGACCTCGCAGGGAACACGTCTTTTTGTCTGAGCACATTTGGGAGAGTCTTTTTTAAAACTTAAGCAGCTAATAGCCCTTCGGGGGAGGGCGGTTTAGAAATATAATAAATAAATAAATAAATAAATAAATAAATAAATAAATAAATAAATAAATAAATAAATAAATAAATAAATAATAACACACTATGGGGGTTTCCGCAAAGCCCAAATATAACAGGCTGAGAAAGCTATTTATCCCGTTTTGGAGGAAAACGTCGCACTGGGCTCTTCCCATTATATTTCCCTCAACTTGGGTCTTACAAAAATCACTAAACTAGCAATCTTTGGGGAGAAACTAAGGCCCATTCCGCATATGCAGAATAATGCACTTTCAAACTGCTTTTAGTGTTCTTTGAGGCTGTGCAGAATAGCAAAATCCACTTGCAAACAGTTGTGAAAGTGGTTTGAAAACATATTATTTTGCATGTGCGGAAGGGGCCTAACAGAAAAGCCACAGCATCCAGACTGTTTGCAATCGCTTGCAGAAACCACCGATGGTTGACTGCCATGAATGATCACTTGTAAGTCGAGCCACAGATCTGTTCAAAACTGAATGAACAAGTCAACAAGTACTTAATATTATCATCAATATAACTGGGGTAACATAGGCAATTGGTAAGTGATCAGAGGCAGCAAGAACTAAGGCAATAATGGTATATACTGATGGCAATACATAAATGCCAGTAATTGTATTTAAACAATCCGCAGATATGTTTGCACTAGCCTACGTTTTGCCTTTTCATTATTTCCTCAAAGCCGTGGCATGCATAATTCATGATTTTTTTTTTAAAAAAGCCCAAGTCTCATTGAATATAAAGCAGTTAAAATTGTTAATTGTGATCAGTTGTTTGATTATTTCTTGGGATATTTGTGGAACACCATCCCTGCCAACTGTCTCTCCATATTTTCATATGTCTGACTCCCCGGAACATACTGCAAGATTTCTGTGACTGTCAGAATCCATGATGCTTCCTTTATTAATAGAACTGGAATGTTTTAATAAACCTAATAAGCTCATGCACTCTGTCAGAAGGGTAACATTAAATGTAATAGCTCAAAAAACACTTTTTTCCCCCTTCTGGAGAACTTAATAATTTGAGTGGGGATGGAATAAAGCCAGCTGCAAAAGTATTACAAATGAGGGTGAGGTCCAGAACATGGCTGCTGTGGGGGCAGTGAGACCTCCTCGGTGTGGGAGTGTTGCTGCCTTGGCCAAGGGCACTTCCAGTGTGGGCAGTGCCGCTGCCCATTTCCCTGTCTTGTCCAGCTGCCCAGCTATCTTGCTCGCCCTCTCTCGCTGGAAACCCAGTGGAGGCCTGCAGTCTCACTAGCACCTCCTGCTGGTGTGAGGATACCCTGGGGCTCTGTTGCTCCCCCCATCTTCCCATCTCTCATGGACCGGCCAGGGACCCTGACGCCTGACTGCAGATCCCACCAATCAGAAAGGGATCTTCCAGCTGGTAATGGGGTGCACAGTCACCATGGTGTTGCCTGGCACCCCCCAGACAACTGTGGAGTGTGTGCCCCCACCCTCCCCTCCCCTCACCCCATCCCTCCAGCTCTCTCTTTCTCTAACAGGGACACGAGGACATTGCAATTGAGGGCACCTGCCTTTGTCTTGGCTGCTCACCAGCCTAACTCCACTCCACAGATGCTTGTGTAACCCCCATGCTCAGAATGGGTTGACCCAGTAAGGGGTGGAGACTCAAAGCAGCAAGAGGCTGCAGAGCTCATGTAGTTGGAGGAGACAAGGCTACCAGACTCGGACCTTGGTTGCATAAGCCCTTAACACCTTGTTAAGGGTTTTTAATGTTTGTAATGGGTGAGAGTTCTCCTGGAAACCTTCATCATGTTGAATCCTGTTCACCAAGCCCTTAGAGTCTTCAGGAGCCAACCCACTTGCAAAGAAGAATTGGACTTGGCAATATCAGAAGATTGTAACTAGAAGGACTTGAAAATGCAACCTGAACAGGACTGTAAAGTGTAAATGTTGATGTTTGATGTTATATGTTAAGAAAGTAAACCATTTTGTTTTTAAAAATTGTGGTAGCAAACTCATTTCAAGTTCTGCTTTACAGAACCCACAAGCTGAGGTTACACTTGGCATGGTGCCAGTTGTGTAGCACCTGCAGGCTTGTCCAACACCAACTGTGGTTCCTGTGAATGCTGCATGCAGCCACAAAGGGCTCTGCCATGGGCCAGTAACTCACTCTGCCTTTAGCCAGTAACTCACTCTGAGCCGACGCTATCTCTCAGGGCAGTTCTGAAAATGAAAGGGAGGTCACGCAGCACCTGTTATTAGCTGCTTAAGTTTTAAAAAGACTCTCTCCCAAATGTGCTCACACAAAAAGAACACTCGCCAGGTAATCGTTTGAGCATTCTGAAATGATGGCCGTTTCCGCACGGCACAATCATACCTGGTTACAACTGGTTTCTTAAAATCTGGGTCTGTTTTATCCAGGTTTCTCCCTTCGCATGGCTGCCTGTTTTGTGAAAGAATCCAGTGAAGTCTGGGAAGAAATACTCCAATTTCTTTGGCACAAGCCTAGAATCGCTGTATTTACATTGCAAGTGTGTCTGAGCATGCCTGGTGTCCCACATGCCGATTGGCTATTGTTTTTGAGTGACAGCTGGAATGACCGTCAGGCGGGGAGATCGGGAGGGGCGGGAAGATCAGGCGGCTGGGTGGGAAAAATAAACCAGTTCTGCTCCTGTGGTGTTTGCACGGTAGCGGGCTCACCCCAGGATTTTGGAAAAGAATTGCCAATTTGGTGATTTTTTTAATAGCCTGGGAGGAGGGAACTATCACAGAGCAAACTTGCCTTAGGACTGGGAACCCTGCGAAATTCTTGTACGGAATGGGGTATTTCTCTTGCTCAACCCAGGATATTTGGACTGAGCGGAAATGGCCGATGCCTTCCATGACTAGGGATTGGACTACCAGAAGGGCTGTCTTCTCCCATATGGTCCTGCCTGGTATTTAAGATCACAGGGAAAGGTGTTCCTGTCTATCCTGCCAGTCAAAGAAGAAGCTCATTGGATGGGTGCACGAGAGACGGCCTTTTCGGTGGCAGTCCCACTGTTACCTAACAGCCTCTCCAGGGAGGTGTGCCCAGAGCCCTCACTTTAGATCTTTAGGAGGCAGCTGAAGACGGTTTTATTTAGGACCACATTTGGATAAGTTTACTAGAAGTCCTCACTCAGTTTGTAATGTGGGAATGTTGGTTTTTATGTTTCTCATGTGTTTCAATTTACATGTTTTATCTATGATGTAAACCACCTTGAGTTTTGTACAGCAGAAGGGTGACTATTAAATCAATGTTAAATCAATCAATCAATTAAATACTGCATTTGGCAGGAAATAAATTAATGCCACCCCCAGTATTAATGTAACCCCCATGCTCAGAATGGGTTGACCCAGAAAGGGGTGGAGACTCCTTATCTTTATCTTTATTAACCTTTAATAGGCATAGAGGGGTGGAGACTCAAAGCAGCAAGAGGCTGCAGCAGACCTCGTGTAGTTGGAGGAGACAAGGCTACCAGACTCGGACTTTGGTTGTATAAGCCCTTAACACCTTGTTAAGGTAACTGTAATATTGTTGGGAACTACTGGGAAGGTAGTTGTTTATTTTTGCTATGTTGTAAATGTTAGAGTTTATTGTTTCAGGGTTTCTTTTTGTGGTTGTAATGAGTGAGAGTTCTCCTGGAAACCTTCATCATGTTGAATCCTGTTCACCAAGCCCTTGGAGTCTTCAGGAGCCAACCCACTTGCAAAGAAGAATTGGACTTGGCAGTATCAGAAGACTGTAAATATAAGGACTTGAAAATGCAACCTGAACAGGACCTTGAAGTGTGATGTTAAATGTTGATGTTTGATGTTATATGTTAAGAAAGTAAACCATTTTGTTTTTAAATTTGTTGTTGCAAACTCATTTCAAGTTCTGCCCCACAGAACCCACAGATAGAGGTTACACGGATAGAGGAAAATGTCCATATGTATTCAATACAACATGCTCAACTGAACAGGGCAAGAGAAACCAGAGTAAACTGAAAAGCCTGTTCCAGTGTTTGCAACTCACGCTCTCTTTCGCTTCCTTTCTTTGTCTCTTTCAACAAAAAGACTCCTTGGCCCTAACCATACCAATTTATATTCATTAGTAAATTCACTTTTTTTATTATAAGCAACCCCCCCCCTTTTAAATCCAACCAAAATATAAAGCTAAGCAGTGATTCAAATAAAATAATATTAAATAAAAGAACTGAAAATATTCTGAAATGATTACATCTGCACACTTTCTGACAACTGGATTTTTGAAAAAGGTCTCCCCCCCCTTGGCATTTCGCCATATCTCATTTGTGCATCTCACAAATCTGATGATAATTCCCTCTCTTAACTGCTCATTACGGCTGTTTGATCCAAGTATATTTTCAAATGAAGTGCTTTATTTTTCATTTTCCTAAACTGTGAGCAAATGGAGAAAGATTTGGATGACTCCATTCATTATCTGGTAATTGCCAAACGTCTCAGCGAATTCCTGGGCTGACGCTTCCCACAAACTGTTCACTTCTGCCTATTAATTATTTGCTATTTGCGGTCACCGTTCAGTCTCATTATGGTGCTCGTGTTCCTCGACTGAATGCCCGAAGCATTTAAACATGAGAATAATTAATAGTAAATAATGGATATGGATGTACCTTCCTGAAAACTCTGGGTTCCTGAAAAAATACATTCTGGCAGAGAAGCAGCGATAAAACAATTATCTGGATGTTTCCCGGCAAGCCAATCTGCCTGAATCCCAAACTGGTTTGGATGCAGTTGCAATTCTTCACACGAGTCATTTCATATACGGACAGGCAGGGAAACAGAGATAGTGAAGACTTTGGCTCGTATCTCAAAAATGCAGAAAGCATGACTCACGCAAAGGGTCGGGGTCTCCTGCTACCCCAGATGCAGCCCCACCATATCACCATGAATCCCTGAAGATTCCCTGGGGCTAGGGGCGAGGGCTGCCAACCTCGGGGGGGGGGGCAGCAGCTGGAGATCTCCTGGGACACACATGAACACATGAAGCAGCCTTATGCTGAGACAGACTTTTGGTCCATCGAGGTCAGCATGGGTTGAATCCCCATTTGAAATTTGCACGCAGATCCAAACCTGTTCATGGTGAAACCGTGTCCTCTCCTTCGGAGTTTCTCCCTTTCCACCGCAGCGAGCACACAGCAGACACACCCGGTTGCAGAACTCTTAGCAATCCCCACTACCACCAGGCCGGGCTAGCACCGCCACTTGGCCGTAGTCTCCCCTGATTGGCTGGCATGTGCCTTGATGGGCTGGGACCTTTTCCCACTGTGGGAAATGTACATTGTGCCAGGGGCGTGATAAAAAAAACCAAGCGTGTAGCAAAAGTTTAGCGTTTCTAACTGTGTGCAAGCGCGTTTAATGGGTTACTTCCTGTGTAAACCATTAACAATTCAAAAGTTACACCACGTTTGACTGTTTTAATGCTTTGCGTCCCCCCCTCTTGCTGCTGGCCCACGCATCACAAAAGCCGAAATGAAGCCAAGGAAAGCGCTGGCGTGTGCATCGCATGAGAACTGATTGGTTGCGCACTTGAATTCCGCGTCACACCTCCCAGTGAGCTGGAAACGAGTCAGGGTTTCAACCCCCATCCCTCCCTTCGGATCAGCTCTGAATCATGTTAATGGGGATCTATGCTACTTGCAACCAGGTCCTGCCGGAATGCGGATTAACGGGGAGAACGAGCACCAGAAATGGAATCTGCCACGCAAGCCATGGGGAGGTCATCCCTCAAGCCTGGTTAGTTTGTGTTCTGAAACCTGGCTAAGATGGTAGTGGGGATTTGACCATGGTCTACTTGGACTGGCAACAGCTGGCCAAGGTCTTGGACACGGGTCTTTCTGATCACCCACTGTCTGGTCCTTTTCACAGGAGATGCTGGGAATTGAACTTGGGACCTTCTGTAGGCAAAACAGAGAGAAATTTTCCTCTCTTTCTCACAATACTAGAACCAGGGGGCATCCATTGAAAATGCTGGGAGGAATAATTAGGACTAATAAAAGGAAACACTTCTTCACGCAACCTGTGATTGGTGATTGGAATATGCTGCCACAGGAGATGGTGATGGCCAAAACCTGGATAGCTTTAAAAGGGGCTTGGACAGATTTATGGAGGAGAAGTCGATCTATGGCTACCAATCTTGATCCTCCTTGATCTGAGATTGCAAATGACTGAACAGACCAGGTGATCGGGAGCAGCAGCAGCAGCAGAAGGCCATTGGTTTCATATCCTGCATGTGAGCTCCCAAAGGCACCTGGTGGGCCACTGCGAGTAGCAGAGTGCTGGACTAGGTGGACTCTGGTCTGATCCAGCAGGCTCTTTCTTATGTTCTTATCTGGCTGTTGTTCCTCTGGAGATGCTGATTTGGACTTTCTCCAGGGGTCTTTTAATTTACTAGCTCATCCCTGGCCCAATTAACCTCATAGGACTGATATGACGATAAAATAGGATAACCCTCTGATTCTGCCCTGAACTTTTGGAAGAACGGTAGGGATGAAATATACTTCTCTGGCTGAGAATTCTCTTGGCTGACAATGTGAACACCGAAGTTTAGGAACCACTTATTTCTGAAGATGCCTCCTGGAATCAGTGGGACTCTTCTGAGACAAACGGCTTTGAGACGGCAGGTGAAACCTTTTAATTGACTGCATATATCATCTCGCTCTTACCCATTTGCAAACGAGGAATGTTGAGGGCGAGAAGATTGAAAGTGGTGCTTGTAAATGGCAAGTACATGCAGGAGGCTTTTGGCATTAAAAGACCCAGGAGTTCACTTAGGCCAGCTTCTCTTTCCCCTGTTGAACAACACCTGTCTCAGCAGGTGTAGCCACTCACATTATTTCCCAGTAAATGGGTCCATTTCTTACTTCAATGAACTAACACCCTGTGTTCCCAAAGCTCACAAACGAGGAGTTTTGAACATTTAAGGATAAGTTCCCAAACAAACCATGTTTCATTTTGAAATTAATTTGAGGAAGCTGAACGATCGGACCAAAGGTGAAGCTATGAAACCGAGTGGGAAAAAATAGCAACGCTTGACAAACGCTGTTCCTTTTTTGTTTTTGTGGGATTTTTTTTTAAAAAAAGTTGACCTCCTCTTGAGCCATCCACTAGAGCAGCGATTCCCAACCAGGGTTCCGTGGGCATGTCTCAGGGGTACCACAGCAACGCTAATGCCCCCCCTCACTTTTGCAGTATCTCCCACCACACCAGCAAGGACATAGAGCTGGCCCAGAGGGCAGGGCTTGCTGCAAGGTCAGCAGCCACTTCCTGCTACACACACACACACCTTGCTTTCCTTCACCCTGGGAGGGGAAGGTGGGCGGGTGGCAAGCAGGGGCACTGGGGGGGGGAAAGGGGGGATGGCAGGGGTACCGTGAGATCTGAAGAGTGAGGTCAAGGGTACCATGACGTCGAAGAGGTTGGGAAACACTGCACTGGAGGCTTTGGTAAAAATGCTTTTCAAGCCCAGCATGTATCTTGGGTTGTTGTCGGGTATGAAGAAGAAGAAGAAGAAGAAGAAGAAGAAGAAGAAGAAGAAGAAGAAGAAGAAGAAGAAGAAGAGGAGGAGGAGGAGGAGGAGGAGGAGGAGGAGGAGGAGGAGGAGGAGGAGGAGTAGTTTGGATTTATATCCCCCCTTTCTCTCCTGCAGGAGACTCAAAGGGGCTGACAATCTCCTTGCCCTTCCCCCCTCACAACAAACACCCTGTGAGGTAGGTGGGGCTGAGAGAGCTCCGAGAAGCTGTGACTAGCCCAAGGTCACCCAGCTGGCGTGTGTGGGAGTGCACAGGCTAAACTGAATTCCCCAGATAAGCCTCCACAGCTCAGGCGGCAGAGCTGGGAATCAAACCCGGTCCCTCCAGATTAGATACACGAGCTCTTAACGTCCTACGCCACTGCTGCTCCTAGGAGAATAGCCAGAAAACTGAGACCACTCTACCGAGAAAACCTTCACTTTTTCTTCCTTTGTCTACTAAAAGCAAGGAGAACGTTTCATTGAGGACAGCCTCAGAGAGAAAAATGTGTCATGGAAATGACCAGGCCATTATCAGGGTAAGGTGCAAGTCCTGGATCACCCATGGGGTGATGTCACGTTATGATATTTATTAGGCAGACTATGTTTATGGGATGGTTTGTCATTGCTTTCCCTACTCATCTACACTTTACCCCCAGCAAGCCAGTTGCTTGTTTTACCAACCTCAGAAGGCCAGCAGGCCAGCTACCTGACCTTTGAGCCACCTACTTAGAGTTGACTACCTGAAACCAACTTCTGTCAGAATTGAACACAAGTTGTGAGCAGATCTTTGACTGCAGTACTGCAGCTGACCACTATGTGCCACAGGACTCTATATTCAGTGGTGGGATCCAAAATTTTTAGTAACAGGTTCCCATGGTGGTGGGATTCAAACTGTGGCAATAGCATAATGGGGCTGGTAGGGGGCATGGCCAGTGATGGCCAGGCATTCTGGGGTGGGGCATTCTGGGGGTGAGGCTGTGGCAAGGACGCAGCCGCTGCGCCGGTCCTTGGGCGGGAAACGAATGCACGCAGGCGCAGGCTGCCACGCACGCCAGTGCACCTCCTGCTAGACTGCTTCAAATTCTGCACGCTACTGCTGAGACGAGGGGCGTAACTAAGGCAAAAATCACATGGCAAAATCACCCATTAGTAACCCCCTCTCGGCACACACAAATAATTAGTAACCTACTCTCGGGAACCTGTGAGAACCTGCTGGATCCCACCTCTGTATATATTTATTTTTTACTTAATTTTTAAAGCTAAAATGTATCATCAAAGACTGACGCAACCAGTGGCGTACTGCCTGCTGGGACAGTGGCGTTGAATGACCCCAGACACAACAGCCAGGGGGCGCAAAATCACCCACCCACCCCTAATCCCCCATGTCGACTTGGCACGTGGGAGGCACCTAAAGAAAGAGCTTGCCTGCTGCCAGGAGCTGGCCTGCTGCTGCAACACCCATCCGAGCCGCCTCCTTCCCCCCCAAACCCTCGGGGGGAGACTCAGATGGGCGCTGCAGCAGCAGGCTGGCTCCTGGGCCGCCCGCTGCGGTGCCCTGCTCCCCTGCCTCCCTGCAGGCCGAATCCTGCCATCCCCAGGGCCTGGGGAGGGCAAAAGCTGGCTGGCAGGGAGTGGGGTGGGACTCGGCAGCAGGCCGCCCCAGCCCCTGAGCCTCACCTCTGACCTCCGTGTAGGCCAGCTTTTGCCCTCCCCAGGCCCTGGGGACAGCAGGAGGCAGCCTGCAGGGAAATGTGGGCAGAGCTCGGTGGCGGGCCACTCCACCACAAGCTCCACTCCCCTGGCCTCCATGGCTGGTCCATGCAGGTCAGCTTTTGCCCTCACTAGGCCCTGGGGTTGACCTGCAGGGAGGTGGGGAAGTGGGGTGGGGCTCGGCAGTGTGTGGCCCAGGAGCTGATCTGCCGCTGCAGTGCCCATCCAAGCCTCACCTCACCACTGTACCACGCCCTGAAGCATGGGAAGGGTGCGGGGTAGAGGAGGTGAGGACTTGGAGCAGCACCTGGAGAAGGTGTTGTCTCCAGGTGCCATTCCCCCCAATATGCCTCTGGACCCAATGCATGGACCAGCCATTCTCAACTAGGGTTCCGTGGTACCCTGGGGTGCCGTGAGCATGTCCGAGGGGTACCGCGGCAACACTACCCCCCCCCTCATTTTTGTGGTGTCTCCCACCGGCACCAGCAAGGACATGGAGCTGGCCCATGGGGCAGGGCCAGCCACAAGCAGCCACCCCCCCCCCCAGTGCTTCCCTTTACCCTGGGAGGGGAAGGTGGGGTGTGTGGCAAGCAGGGGCAATGGGAGGGGAAGGTGGAGAGTGGCGGCAGGGGTACCATGAGATATGAAGAGTGAGGTCAAGGGTACCCTGACCTTGAAGAGGTTGGGAAACACTGGCATGGACAATATATAAGTAATACTTGAAAATACAGTCACATGGGTTTTCCAGTAACGTCTCCCTTTTGTAGCATGACTTTCTGTCACCAATGCACCCTGCTTTCAATGCACCCTCCTGCCTGAAGCTGTGCCCCCTCTAAGCCCATGAAACTACTGTTATTCAGCTAGTGATCAGCAGAAAAGAAAGCTGGCTGCTAAGCTCAGCCGAATTTTCCTAGAATCAGATCTCTGCTATCCAGAGTTTTAGGTCTGCAGCTAATGAGTATTATCTTCCTTTCCCACATTCTCTTCCACACATTCAAATAATTGTGCTGAACCTCATCTCTCTTTCCGGGGGGTTGCCAGGCAGTGAATTAGCAGACTGTTAATTACAGAAGACAGATTTTAATTAACTAGGAATTTAATAGCAGAAGTGAAGAGTATTCTCTGTATTAGATTTAATGTGTGTTACTTATACATGGCTGCCAACTAATTGTCTTCAGTTTCCCCAATTTAAAACCACACCGAGTTCAGCATGTCGCCCCAAGAAAGACAGCTGTGAATCACCATGGGCCGTGGTTGCTGCTTGGGATGGACAGGGCAAGAGCTGGTTCTGGCCTCAGCAAGGGCAGAAGCAGGCAAGTGGCCATGCCAAGTGAGGGCAAGCAACAAAACAGCGTCTGGCCACGTCAGAGAGGGGAGGGTTAGACCGAGCCTTTAAAGGGACAAGCTATCCTTTGTGCTGGCCATGTGCTTGGGCCAGCTAGCGATTTGCCCACCCACCTCGCCCTATTTTTCAGAAACTGTTAATGCATGATAACTTGTCATAGCCATTGGCAGTTTGGGTGCATGGGTATTTATCTGGAAGGGCCGGGGAAGGGAGCTAGGGAGCTACCCCCTTGGGAATGACAGACAGCGGCAAGAGACAACTACTCTGCTGAACTGGGCGTCTGGGGAGCACCTCTTGCCAGGAGCGTCCGCCCGGCAGAGCCCCACAGCAAAGCGAATCATCTATATTTGGCATCCGCCCGCAGGAGCTTCGCTATGATGTTTTAGTTGTCCAGATCAAGACCCCTGCTTGGCCTCACGCTTCTGCATAGTTAATAAAGAATGGCTATGGCCAATTGATTTGCCCCAGTCAGGAGTGTGGTGTTGCCCAGGGAGTTCCACCCTCGGACAGCAAATATGTCACCACAAGGAACAGCCAGGAGAGATCGCTGTAGAAAGATTTTGTGTGAAGGTAGCAGCTCATTCCTCGCCTGGCCTTATAATTTCCAGCATTTCACAGGTGGAAACAGGCAACATTTTGTGTTTTGGTGACAACATCATTTAACATTTATTTAGTACATTTTACTCCTCCCTTCCTCCCAGGAGCGCAGAAAAGCATCTCTAGTTCTCCCTTCCTCTCTTTTATCTTCCTAGCAACACTGCGAGGTAGATGAGACTGAGAGAGAATGACTGGTCTAAAGTCATTCAGCAAAGTATATGGCTGAAGGAGCATTGAACCGGGGTGGAGCGAGGGGGAACTGCGCCTGGGGTACGCATGCGCCACTCGCCCCAGCCCCGGAAACCCCCACCACACTCCCGCTTCAGCCTGGCCACGCCCCCCATTGACAGTAAGCCACTGCTTTGAACCTGAGTCTCTTCCATTCTATCCTGACCGTGCCACCAACAGTTATCTGCAAAAGACCGTTGGGATTAAGGCAGAGGTGGGATCCAGCAGGTTCTCACAGGTTCCCGAGAGTAGGTTACTAATTATTTGTGTGTGCCCGAGGAGGGGGGTTACTAATGGGTGATTTTGCCACGTGATTTTTTTTTTGCCTTAGTTACGCCCCTCCTCTCAGCAGTAGCGCGCAGAACTTGAAGCAGTCTAGCAGGAGGTGTACCGGTGTGTGTGGCAGCCTGCGCCAGCGTGCATTCATTTCCTGCCCAAGGACCGGCGCAGTGGCTGTGTCCTTGCCACAGCCCCGCCCAAAAATGCCCCGCCCCATCATGCCCCACCCAGCCCCATTGGCGCTACGCCACAGTTTGAATCCCACCACCATGAGAACCTGTTACTAAAATTTTTGGATCCCACCACTGGATTAAGGTACATTTTAGCAACTCTGTATGTTTATTTTGTAGCATTTTTACTATGAAGAAGATCTTTGCACACACAAATCCAAAGTTTTGAGAACCGCAAAACCGTGCATCTGTGATAATATCTTCCGGATGGAACAACCACAAATAATCTTGTAGAAACCTCTGGAATTGTGAATGGATTAATGAAATTCATTTACCCAAAAATTTATACGTTGAATGAATATACATTCTCATGTTACATAACGGGCTTTGATTCCACACTCCTCTACATGAGCAGTGGACTCTAATCCGATGAACTGAATTTGTTTCCTCGCTCCTACACATAATGCTTGCTGGGTGACCATAGGCTATTCCCAGTTTTCTCAAAACTCTCTCAGCCCCACCCACCTCACAAGGTGCCTGTTGCGAGGAAGGGAAGACAATTGTAAGTTGCTTTGAGACTCCTTAAAGGTAGAGAAAAGCAGGGTATAGAAACCAACTCCTCCTCCTCCTCTGCCTCTTCTTCTTCTCAAATTAGCTCTTTGTAATAACTACATGCCAAGGAACTTCGAGATTCACCTGCTCCATTTCTCGCAACGTGGATCCTGTAATGCCATGGAGACATCACACTTTAATATTTTGCTGGCTGTTTTTTTTTCTCCCATGTACTCCAGTCTTGTTTACTGCTGTCGCCTGTGCTGAGATCAAGAAAGGTGTTTTCAGAACCACTCTGTAGCATACAGATCATTCACACATTGATTTTTTGCTCTTGTTTTTTAAAATTTTTATTGCATGCTAGGTTTTTCACAATAGGCTGTATGATTCAATAAAATAAGGCTTACTGATTGTCAAATGCCGATTGTTTTATAATAGCCTTCCGTCAATCATGCCTTCACCTGGATGGCCCAGGCTAGCCTGATTTAATCAGATCTCAGAAGCTAAACAGGGTCAGCCATGGTTTGTATTTGGATGGGAAATTACCAAAGAGTCTAGAGTTCGGCTGGAAACTCTGGCCTGGTGCCGTACATTCAAGTTTTGGGCCAGGATTTGTTTTAATCGAGATGAACTGGACTATGCATCCCAGGGACGCTCCATCCTCCACACAACCCAGTGGTGGGTTAAAATCGAAGCCAAACTTAATGGGTTGGGCATTTCCTTGGAGGACCTGCTAATGTTAGCAGAGCAGGAGGTCTATGGGGCTATCAAGAAGAGACTTTTTGATAGAGAGTTTCAACAGATGCTAGAGGAAGCTAATAAAACCTGTTCCCCAATCTCTCTGGGAATACCTGTGGATAGATTAATTGTAGCCCGGTACCTTTATCTCCTGGTTGAGGCCCGGTGGCGTAGAGCAATCATCCTTAGCTAGGTGTAATGCCCTGCTTTCTTCCTTTAGCCTTGGACGCCACCTTGGAATTCCACATAAAGAAAGGAAATGCCCGTGTGGCATGGGTTCTGTGGAAACAGTATCTCATATGCTGTTGGATTGTCCTTTTTATGAGATAGGTAGGAAGAAGCACATAATCCCCTTCCTGCATGGAAGTGAAGGCATTACAGATAAACAGAAGGTTGTATATCTTTTAAACAGCCACAACTACGAGCTGTTGGAAGCGGTGGCTAAATTTTTAAATGGTGTTATTTTAACTCGTCAGAAGTTGTAAAGGCTGTTATTATCTTGCAAAGTTAATCTTAAACTATTTATATGCCATTAAAGGTATTCGAAATTGAGTCTAGAGTTAGAATCATAGAATCATAGAGTTGGAAGAGACCTCAAGGGCCATCAACCCCCTGCCATGTAGGAACACACCATCAAAGCTCTCCTGACAGGTGGCCAACCTGCAACTGTTTATAAATTACCAAAGAGGGAGATTCCATCACACCCCAGAGGCCGTGTATTCCGCTGTCAAACAGCCCTTACCATCAGGAACTTCTTCCTAATGTTTAGGTGGAATCTCTTTTCTTGTACTTTGAATCTATCAGTTCTTGTCCTGGTCTCTGGAGAAGCAGAAAACAAGTTTGCTCCATCTTCAACATGGTATCAACTCTGCTGGAGGGAAGATTTAAGAATATGGAACGTTCTAAAAGAGTTTGCTCATGTGATATGACTACGGTTGAAACACTTGACCATTCTTTGTTTCTATGCCCTAAATACAATAAGATACGCATGAAATACATGAATTCCATTTTCTTGCAATGTTCTCAGTGGCATCAGTGTTATAAGATACCCAATCTCCTGAACAGCTCTGATGTGCTCTTTTGTGAAACTGTTGCAAATTTTATACTGGAAATTAGTAGTTTTAACTGCATTTCTTAACCTTGTTTTAAAATTTTGTCCTGTTTTATATGCCAATAAAGGGTTGTGTTGTTGTAACATGGTATCCCTTCAAATGCAAGCATCTTACGTGTAAATTCCTGTACTGACCGCCATAATAACATAAGTTTCTTCGAGTGTGTAAAGGCACTACCTGTATTGCTTAATAAACCCTGTTCAAAGGAGAGCCATAATGCTCGCCAGGTTTAATGTTATGCCTTCTGCCTTGTTACATGGCAGATTTAATAAGCAAGAAAAGGCTAAAAGATTGTGCCCATGTAACGATGGCTCAGTTGAATCTCTGGCCCACCAATTACTTCACTGTCTCAGATTCAAGGAAATCAGATCCAAGTATGTGAATCTCATTCCTTTACATTTACCCGATCTCCCCGATTTAATTAGATCACACTACTTGTTGGACAACCCTGATCCTTCTCTCTGTATGATAGTGGCAGACTTTCTCCTGGAAATTACTAAATGCCAGTAGATTTCCTTCATCCTAACATGTATATCCTGTATTGTATATGCTTTTTAATCTGTTTTATTATTGTTGTACTGCTGTCTAGGCCAATAAAGGCTTGCTTACGAGTGTGTAAAGGAATCATTATTTAGTTAGTACATTTTGCTGAGGCTAACAGTTTTGATGGTAATGAGCGAAAGGGTATGCTCTTGTGGTGAACAACAAATTGAAACATTGGCACATCAACTGCTTTGCTGCCCTAAATCTGCTAATATCAGATCAAAATATTCCAACATTCTTTCTAGGATACCTAGTGAAATGGAAGAATCAAGTAGACTTCCTTTTCTTCTGGACAATTCTGACAATGAAACTTGTGAATTGGTTGCACAATTTTTACTGGAGGTGATGCACAATCAATAATTTATATTTTATCTTAAACCTTTGTATTTGTATACCTTTTATCTTAAACCTTTGTATTTGTATACCTTTTATCTCAGGTTTTTTATTGTTATGATTATTGTTATGCCAAATAAAGGCTTATTATTATTATTATTATAGTTTTGATGGTAGATGAAATAAATAAAGCAAGTAAAACTTTAGATGATTCGCTGGGGAGGGATTTCCAAACTGTTCCCTCTTCTCTTCCAGTCCCTCACAAGTCCCAAGCATGTTTCCTAATTTGCAGCTTACTTCCTGCCAGATCCTCACAGAGGAATTTATATTGAAATCAGGACGTTATGCAGAGAATTAAAATATGAATAATTAGCTTAAAAGCAGGTGATTAATAGAGTTGCCAACTGGTTTGGGAATTTCCTGGAGATCTGGGGCAGTGCCTGAGGAGGGGGAATTTGGGGAGGATTTTGACCTACAATTTATCATATAGCATAGAGTCTGCCTTCAAAGCTGACGTTTCCTCAGGGGAAACTGATGTCTCCAGCTTCTAGAATTGCAATAATTCCAGCAGATCTCATATGTGTTACCGGCATCTGAAACTTCAAAATGATCTTTCTTGTAAATGAAAATAATACTGAAAAGCAGGATATATTTATTTTCCATTTAAAATTATATTTTGTGTGATCAAGCCTGGATGAAGAAGAAGAAGAAGAGTTTGGATTTATATCCCCCCTTTCTCTCCTGCAGGAAACTGTGGGGCCAGGACCGCGTCTCTGGTCCTACACAGCTGAATTAGTTTAAGACTAAGTTAGAAAACACCCAAGAAGCAATTTTGAAACAGAAGATAAGTTTACTGGACAGCATAAGTATCTGACCAGGGTGTCCCCTTAAGAGGCACCCCCCCATTTCATACAAAAGGACCAATTTTATAGACACAGAATTTAGAAAGTTACAGAAGGTTGACCCTTCCGGGTGGCTCTCGAAAGAGACACGCCCAGCATAGGAAGAACCTTAGTTTTTATAGATATAAAAATACAGATGTCACACAGTTCATCCCCTTAAGTTTCACGTACATAATCCATACCTCTTTCACGTGCTATGAGCATGAACCTTAAAATCCCATTGGATAGATCTGTCTCCTTGTCACAGTAAGACAGCCTTTATTCTACACATTCACATTCCTTCTGTTATTCAAACGCTGCAAGCTGTTAGCTCATGGGCCTCTACCCATATGCAAAGGGCAGCAATAAAACTAGCTTGTTGTCTCCAAGAAAAACTTGTTTTTCTAAGTTTGCTCCCAGAGAGAGATATGTCCTTAAGGGCATGCAGGTCTGAATCTACATTCTTTGGGATCATAAAACTTCCCTTCAATTCCCCAGTTTGAAATGTTAAAACATTTAAAAGATTTTACATACACTGATTCTAAAACAATAGAATTATAGTGAAATACTAATACATGTGAATCTCTCATTATCATTTCTGTGTTCATTTAACTATATAGAAAAACACTTTTAATTTAACTAATCACATTCATTTCTAACCCCAAAACAAAGTTATAAAATGCATATGTCTGCTGTCACGTTGGCCTTTAGTGACAAGATCTTGAAGATGTTATCTTTGCTTGCCTGCATACTCACTCACAAGCTTCTTACATTCCTTTTGACCTGCTGCTAACATGCAGTCTTGCTAGTCACTATACAGAAGCTCCATTTTGATTCTTCATATCTTTGGTTCATATGAATTTCCATATTCCTTAATCAAATACAATTTATAGACATTCTGGTCCGTCCCCACAAGACTCAAAGGAGCTTACAATCTCCTTGCCCTTCCCCCCTCACAACAAACACCCTGTGAGGTAGGTGGGGCTGAGAGTGCTCCGAGAAGCTGTGACTAGCCCAAGGTCACCCAGCTGGCGTGTGTGGGAGTGCACGGGCTAATCTGAATTCCCCAGATAAGCCTCCACAGCTCAGGCGGCAGAGCTGGGAATCAAACCCGGTTCCTCCAGATTAGATACATGAGCTCTTAACCTCCTACGCCACTGCTGAATAAAAATAATAATTAAAAATTTAAGAATCAATGTTACTCTTGATATCAATTATATTCATTTTGGTTTGTTAAATTTTACACATTTGTGCGCCTCAATCCAACTCTAATAGTGCTTTTGAACATGTGGGCTGAAAGGTCATCCATTTGTAGAGTTGTCGTGAATCAGAAGTAACTTGATGGCACATAGCACAATACACCACTATGCTAAGATGTATATTTGAAGGCATGTACAAATGTACATCCTTTTAATGCACCCTTCTGTTATCCCCCCCCCCCCCCCGAGCACATTGGACTCAGCCAGTGAGAACTTTAAAACTATCTGGATGTCTTCAGCCAGGACCGGAGTCTTTTCATCCTTGCCTCCGGCCTGGTGGAACTCTCTATCAAATGAGACTTGGGCCTTGCAGAACCTGGCTGAGTTATGCGAGGCCTTCAAGACTGAGATGTTCCACAAGGCCTATGGTTGATGTCAGCAGTGGCTTCATTCTAACAGGCTCTGGGCCCAGCCTTTCTTTCCCTTCCCTTTCCCTGTATCCCCCCCTTCCCATTCCTTTACCCTCCCTCCTCTTGTTCTTTGTGGTTTCCCATTACTAGCAGGGGCACTGCTTGGATTTTTAAATATATCACTTGAAATGCAAAGCTCAGGAGGCATCTTATTTTCCCCACTCAATCATTTTGCTCTCTGGTCAGTTTCACCCTCAATTTGCACCTGATATTTTAGGTGTGGTTAAAGGAATTCTCCCTCCGGCTATTTTCTGAGGGTTTCCCCTGGACGTTTGCTACCGTGTTTCTCCGAAAATAAGACAGTGCCTTATATTAATTTTTGCTCCCAAAGATGCGCTATGTCTTATTTTCAGGGGATGTCTTATTTTTCCGCTCCACAGCTGCATGCTCTGGTGTTCTGTTCGCCGGGCATGCTTCCAAACAAAAACTTTGCTACGTCTTACTTTCGGGGGATGTTTTATATTTAGCACTTCAGCAAAACCTCTACTACGTCTTATTCTCAGGGGATGTCTTATTTTTGGAGAAACAGGGTTTGTAGGCTCTAATTTTGGCTGTGTGTTTTTTGAGCCCCAAAAATACATAGTTGTATTCAGCTGTTCCTGCCGATTCTGGAAATATATACTTTCCCTTTGAGCTATCTCCGCAGAGCCAAGGCCCCCTGGGCACTATGCCACTGTA
Source organism: Sphaerodactylus townsendi (assembly GCF_021028975.2). NCBI lineage: Eukaryota > Metazoa > Chordata > Lepidosauria > Squamata > Sphaerodactylidae > Sphaerodactylus > Sphaerodactylus townsendi. Next base: position 4,939,680 of record NC_059435.1, on the reverse strand, counting down.
TCTCTGTAGCTACGCATACACAAACATTAGAATTTTAGCTGCTTGTGTAACCTCAGCTTGTGGGTTCTGTGGGCAGAACTTGGAATGAGTTTGCAACAACAAATTTTAAAAAACAAAATGGTTTACATTCTTAACATCAAACATCAACATTTAACATCACACTTCAAGGTCCTGTTCAGGTTGCATTTTCAAGTCCTTATATTTACAGTCTACTGATACTGCCAAGTCCAATTCTTCTTTGCAAATGGGTTGACTCCTGAAGACTCCAAGGGCTTGATGAACAGGATTCAACATGATGAAGGTTTCCAGGAGAACTCTCACCCATTACAACCACAAAAAAGAAGCCCTGAAACAATAAACTCCAACATTTACAACATAGCAAAAATAAACAACTACCTTCCCAGTAGTTCCCAACAACATTGCAGTTACCTTAACAAGGTGTTAAGGGCTTATACAAATCAAGGTCCGAGTCTGGTAGCCTCGTCTCCTCCAAACCACACTTTGAGTCTCCACCCCTTTCTGGGTCAAGCCATTCTGAGCATGGGGGTTAAACTTGGACAACCTGTCTACCTCCCATTGAGAAGCATTAGGTTGACCTGCCCTCCGTGGACTGACTTCTTTTCTTTCTGCACAGTAAAACAGCGTTTTGCGGAGGACAGGTCAACCCCATGCTTCTCAATGGGAGGCAGATGGCTCTTTCAAGCAGCTGAGATCCTCATATTCTGCAGAGATGGCTCACTGAATTTTTTTTTTAAAAAGGAAAACTATATATTGCCAGAATTGGCAGGACCAGCTGAATACAACTATGTACTTTTTGGGATTAAAAAGCAGCCAGGATCAGATCATGCAGAGACCAACATCTTGGGGCAACCCCTTCATATACACACAAGATGTTGGGTACAAACTGAGGGTGAAACTGACCAGAGATCAAAACAGGCGGGCAGGAAAACGCCTCTCACCCCTGCTGTCTCGAAAGCACACCAGAAGCCAGGGGTGTAATGAGGTGGTGCCAGGGGTGCAAACTGTAGCCCTGGGCAAAACCTGAGTTGGATAGTCCCCCCACCCATGGGCGGCCATTCCACCATGACCAATTTTTTTTTGCACCAGGACATTGGTGCCTGCAGGGGGTGCATTTTTAGACATATCAGCACCAAAATTTCAGCGTATCATCAGGAGACTGTCCTTATGCTACCCCCCAGGTTTGGTGAGGTTTGGTTCAAGGAGACCCAAAGTTATGGACCCTCAAAGGGGGTGCCCCATCCCCCATTCTTTGCTAAGGAGATGGAGCTACCCTTTTGAGGGTCCATAACTTTGGACACCCTGAACCAAACTGCACCAAGCTTGGGGGGGGGGGTCCCATCAGGACAGTCTTCTGATGATACACTGAAATTTTGGTGCCACTAGCCTAAAAACTGCACCCCCTGCAGGCCAAAAATGGAAAACCACTAAAAATACCCAAAAACGAACCCTGCATTTTGATGCCCCCCACAAGGTGGTGCCCTGGGCAGCTGCCCACCTTGCCCAATGGGCATTACGCCCCTGCCCAATGGGCATTATGCCCCTGCTACCTCATTGTGGCCCCTTCTGCACACACAGAATAAATGCACTTTCAATCCACGTTCACAATTGTTTGCAAGTGGATTTTGCTATTCCGCACCGTAAAGTCCAGCTGCAAAGTGCATTGAAAGTGGATTGAAAGTGCATTACTCTGCGTGTGCAGAAAGAGAACTGGGACTGGTACAAGGCCACAACCTTCTCTTGACCAACAGCCAAGAATTTCTTCTTCATCATCCTGACATTTTGAACGTCCACCTCTGAGTACATGAAACTTGTCTGCTGAAGTTGAATACATCAGACACTTGGTATCCTTCACTATTAGTGGATCTCTTTGAAAGTTATGCCTTTATTGCAGAGACTTCATATCTTAGTACTGTCTTTGGGATCCCCTATTTTGGTATTATTCATTGCTTTCTTGGTGTTATCTATAATATGTGTACTTTATTGTTGATTAAGAGTTGTGGGTCTGTTATATGAATGTTTTAGTTGTTTTCATGAAAAATAGAGTTTTTAACTTCGCGCAGGGGTCTTCAACCTGCGGCTCTCCATGGTGGCAGGGGCTGATGGGAATTGTAGTCCATGAACATCTGGAGAGCCGCAGGTTGCAGACCCCTGCCCTAGAGCCAGACAGATTCTTTTTTCCTTTTGTAAACTGGCACAAGGTCACCCAGCAGGCTTCATGTGGAGGAGCAGGGAAACAAATCCAGTTCACCAGTTAGGAGTCCGCCGCTCATGTGCAGGAGTGGGGAATCAAACCCGGTTTTCTAGATTAGAGTCCACTGCTCTTAACCACTACACCACACTGGTTCTCCCCTTCTTCCTCCAGCAGATGGTGAGGAGATTCTTATTTCTCCCTAATAGTTACAAGTGGTAAACTCTATTATTTCTCTCTCGCACTTTGTTTATTTATAGGCTGCCGTTTCTATTACAAGCTTAGGGTGGCTTCCAAGAGAACAATCAAATCAATATAATCTCATAATATAAAAACTATAACTATCCAATATAAGTCCCTCCATGGGGCATTAAAATTCAACATTAAAATAAATAAATCTCCTATATTCCTAGCAACGTAAGACAGAAACAAAACAAAACAGAGGGGGGACGGGGGAGAGGAAAAGGGAAGCCCCCTTGATGGAGAATCATTGCTGCCTCAAGCCCAGTTCTGGTGCAACAGCTCTGCCTTACAAGCCCCATGGAATGGTGTCAGCTCTGGCAGGGTTTTGATCTCATGTAAATGAATTGCCACCTTTAACGTTCCAGTGAGTACACAGGACATGAGTGAGGCACTTAGTCAGGCGCTGCTTGAGAATAACTAATTAGAATAATCACAGTCGCGCTGATGACCATTTTGCCTTCCTGCAGAAGAGCAGGCTTTGAATGACAAAAGGGTGCTGAGGTTTTACGTGGAAGCTTCTGGGGAGCGCCTGTTAATTGGGGTGCTGTGCGGTTTCCGGGCTGTATGGCCGTGTTCTAGCAGCATTCTCTCCTGACGTTTCGCCTGCATCTGTGGCTGGCATCTTCAGAGGATCTGATGATTTGGTGGCCCATTTGGTGGCCCATTCAGATCCTCTGAAGATGCCAGCCACAGATGCAGGCGAAACGTCAGGAGAGAATGCTGCTAGAACACGGCCATGCAGCCCGGAAACCACACAGCACCCCAGTGATTCCGGCCGTGAAAGCCTTCGACAATACACCTGTTAATTGGTTTCAGAAGAAATAAACAGCCGGGAGCTGGCAATTCTTTGAAAAAGACTGTGTTGCTCTCTGAAGAGGACGGCCCATCAGTGCTGCTGCTGGAACCCGCAGGACAGAAAAAAAGATTTAATTCACAAGGGCTGTCCTGCCACGTTTCTGCTTGGAGATTATTCACAAAGGTTCAAGGCTACACCAGCTTGTGAGACCAAACCGAGTTTAGGTTTACAGGTTTACACTGACCTTTGCTTCTCTAGAAGACTCTTCCAAGCTCATAAATATTAAGCTAATATGCGCATGACCTTTGGACACAAAGCTGCCGCTCAGTGAGTTCCAGAATTAAAACGGCCCGGCTGCTGTCTGGTACTTGAAAGGTAATGAAATCACAAGCGGCGGTCAGCTGCTGCTATGCATGAAACAAGGACACCGCTGCAGACTCTGGGATTCTCGGTCACTGGTACTGGAAATCACTGAATATTCTGCTGTGATGTACAGATTCATATACAAAAATCCTTCTGGAACAGACCGCCATTGGTGGCATGCTAAGCCAAAGACATCCGGCATAATTTTCATAACCCGGCTGGCTTTTGTAGACCTTGGTGTTACAGCAGGGTAACGGGTTCAAAATATTTAAGCCAAAAAGCTTAAGCCGACAAAGGAATAAAATCAGATAAATATTTTATTCACCCCAACAGACGGGCAAGACAGCATCAGGGGAACCACGTTGAAATGGCTGCTGTCGCTTACTTTTATAGGTTACATCATAATAGCAGTAAAAAGAATACACCCCAAAGTTCATCATCATCCATCAATCATTTGAAAGGGTGGGGATGGGGCAAACTAGTGCCCTTATTGGAAGATGTCAGTACTCTGCCTTCGACGTCTTATGAACTTAGGCCCAACTTCCCCTTATCAGTTATTGTTTTCTACCGTCCTACTTTTCTAGACAAAGAGCCTAAACATTTAGCCGTGTTCTTGCTTTGTATCAGAAAAGAACAGACTCAAGATGCCGGGCCGGGGCAAGAAGACCTCGAAAACAACTTAGTTCATAATCTCATACATTCCCATGTAGAATTGAGAACAAAGGGTATTTCATCCGGCTTTTTGCTGATCTGGCTAGTAACAAAAGCCAGAAAGCAAAAGGCCTACTTTGGTTCATCTTTAATTAATCATAATTAAAGCATAAAATCATAAAGGCAATGCAATGAGAGAAAATATCAGTATGGATTTTTCAATACTTGTTCTGCGCCTACATTGGTTGGTAGATTATTGAATACTCAATTCAATTCAATAAGCCTTTATTGGCATATACACGATAGTTCCAGTTAAAATATAGTTCCAGTTAAAATATAGTTCCAGTTAAAAATACAGTTCCAGTTAAAAGTGAATAGTAAGAAACTTTGCGTTTGTCATACATTCAGTTTACAAACTTCTGACAAAAACTTTGCCACTATAAGGCAACAATGAAAATCCTGACAATTTAAAAGAGTAACTACTTTATCTGATTCAGTATAATCAATCATAGGGTCTATAGCTTGGGATAGCAGGCTGGATCGGAGTTCTTGGTATAATAAGCAGTTCAAGAGAATGTGTGGGATGGAATCCAGCTGTCCTAGGCTACAGGGACAGAACCTCTTATCGCTTGGAAGACCTTTAAGTCTTCCTCTATGTAGCAGAGATGGCATGATGTTAAATCTAGCCAGCATATAGGCTCTCCTGTGTATGGGATTTGTGAGTGCTGTCATGTAATAGGCTGGGTATCCCTGCGTGAAAGGAATTGACATATTTGTTGGTGAACAAGATTTATTTGCCAAGCTCTGCAGTTGTTGATAGTCCATTGCTAACAGCCTCTCTTTAATGAGGGCAAAAGTTTCAGTAAAGGTTAGCATATTGAAGGAGTCTCTGTCATAACCCAGTTCCCCGATCTTTGCTGTAACTATTGTGCACCATTTTGAATGGTGGAGTTCACTCAAGGTAAGTTGGGTCAATGAGTTTCTAGAGCTTCGGTAGTGAAGATTATTGAATATCTGGGGCCCATTTATTTGCAGGACCATCTCCTTCCATGTGTCTCTGCTCACCAACTACATTATCATCCCACAGTCATCGGTTGACAATCCCACCATTTGGTGGCCCATCTGGCATTGACTGGAGCCCAGGTCTTTTCCATCATGGCTCCGGCTCTGTGGAATGGGCTCCATGAAGAGGTGAAGAGGGTCCCCTTCTTGGAGATCTTTAGGAGGCAGTGCAAGACCGGTCTGTTTGCCAGAGCTCTGGAGGGGCTTGAATTAACACTTTTATGGGAGAGAAGGCGGAGAGATTTGAAGTTAGTTGTTTGATTCGGGGTTTTAAACCGGTAATGTTTTAACTACTATTGGGAGCCACCTTGAACCAAAAGGAAAGGTGGGAAATAAATGTTTTAATAAATCAATTAATGAATATAGTGTGTGTGTGTGGGGGGGGGGTTCATAGATTTCTAGACAGTCACTTATGTCTTTCATCTTGATATTCATTTAATCCATCTGTTGCTGTCCTTTGGAAGAGTGAGACTTGTCGGCCTCCCATCTAGTTGTTGACTGGCACTATGCCTGTTCAGCATAACCCAAATCATAGTCAGTGAAGTATTAGGTGAGTGTCACAAGTGCAGACACAGTTCTAAAAGGCGTCCCCAGATGTGAACCTTTAAGCTTTAGGATTATGTTTGTGTTCATTTTTTTGCACAGCCTCTGAAGGTATAGAAATTCACAGTAGGGCAAAGCCCCTTGTCTAGTTCCCTTTTCCTAAGTCTCTGCTCAGCCCCTGCATTTATTTAAGGTTAACATGGAAGCAATCAGTATAATGGAGACCTAAGTAAAATACCTTAATTTCTGCCCATCGCAGAAATTTCCAGAAGTTCCTTTGGCTTAGTTTCTCTGCTACGTAACCCGAATCAGATTTTCCTGAGCTGTTCTCTACCCCACCCTGCCGCTGGCGCAATACTCTTGATTATGACTCCCCACGAACCTGGCTAACAGCTCTTGTCTTCTGTCTGTTTGCTAATCAGCAGAGTGGGTAACCTCCAAGATGCATGAACTGGAAATGACTGCAAACAGAAATGTCCAAACAATTTTCTGGTCAAGGTTTTGAGATGCGAAACTTGGCCAGGGGAACACATAATACTATTGGTCTCACCTACTTACTGCCTGCTTATCTGGAACAGCTTGGGAAATTTGTTCAAATCTTAACACTTTCCATCGATACGGTTCAAGACTCTCCGGGAGAGTGGGCCAAGTGATGGCAGCATAAGTATAGCTTTGATATATAATCAGACACCCACATTTCCTCATACCTGAGGATGCCTCCAATATTAAAACTGGGTCCTGCTGTGAATTGAACAGACGTTCCCCCTCCCCACACCCAAAATGTACTTTGATATTGCCAGTTGGCATTGCAGAGCCTGTTAACAAGTGTTGGCCACGGAGCTGTTTTTAGAAAACAGCTTTAAAGCAGCACTTTAAAGCAGCACAACTTCTTATGTTTGCTACATCCTCTAAAGCAGTACCCCCCTAAACCTTTAAAGCTTGTGGACACATTTGAATTTGTGGCACAGTGTGGTGGGTGCAGCCACAAAATGGTTTCCTGACACAGTGTGGTGAGTGTCACCAAAAATGGCTGCTGCAGGAGGCAGAGCTAGTCACAAAATGGTTGCCATTACTTACCTTCAGTCGCTCAGTGAAGATCCTTATGTTATAATGAAAGCTGTTGCCAAAACGAGGTTTTTAAAAAAGTCCAGCTGGTGTAACCCCCATACTCAGAATGGGTTGACCCCAAAAGGGGTGGAGACCCAAAGCAGGAGAAGGCTGCAGAGCTCTTGAGGTTTGGAGGAGACAAGGCTACCAGACTCGGACCTTGGTTTGTATAAGCCCTTAACACCTTGTTAAGGTAACTGCAATGTTGTTGGGAACTACTGGGAAGGTAGTTGTTTATTTTTGCTATGTTGTAAATGTTGGAGTTTATTGTTTCAGGGTTTCTTTTTTGTGTGTGGTTGTAATGGGTGAGAGTTCTCCTGGAAACCTTCATCATGTTGAATCCTGTTCACCAAGCCCTTGGAGTCTTCAGGAGCCAACCCACTTGCAAAGAAGAATTGGACTTGGCAGTATCAGTAGACTGTAAATAGAAGGACTTGAAAATGCAACCTGAACAGGACCTTGAAGTGTGATGTTAAATGTTGATGTTATATGTTATATGTTAAGAAAGTAAACCATTTTGTTTGTTTTTTAAATTTGTTGTTGCAAACTCATTCCAAGTTCTGCCCCACAGAACCCACAGATGGAGGTTACACTGGCCCTACCTACTTTCTAATAACATTTGGTGGGCACCAGAAAAGAGTAGTGGGTGCTGTATTGCCCACCGAAATCATGTTGGGGACCCACATTCTTATGGCCATTCACTGCCCCAGGCATTCTGCACAAGACCCAAGCAATCCCACACTGTGATCCTAAGCCTACCTCACAGGGTGCTTGTTGTGAGGGGGGGGAAGGGCAAGGAGATGGTCAGCCCCTTTGAGTCTCCTGCAGGAGAGAAAGGGGGGATATAAATCCAAACTCTTCTTCTAAGCACCCTTGTAAGCCCATGAATTTCTGTAGACTTTAAAGGGTGAACTTTGGCTGCAGGTTGTTCTGCTAGTCAAGTGAAGTCTTCTGCTCCTCAGCTGCAAGAATTCAGCGGTGGGTTTCCTTGCAAGGACCCTGCATGTGGGCAGGGGTGGGGGTAAAGTGTGGGGCCAAGTTGCCAAGTGTTTTCAGGGGAAGCACGGCCTGGCTGTGTCAGAATTTGTGCACTTCAGCCGTGCCGCATATGCCTAACTGGAGGAGGAGGCTACGCTACACTGACGATTTGTAGGAGTCTCCCATCAGGACTGGGGCTCTGGGCTGTAAGAAGCAACCTGTGCTGAGCACATGAAACTTCCTGATGCTGAATCTTGATCCGTCCAGATCAGTAATGTGTGCTCATTCCAGAAGTGGGTCATCAGGATCTCCCTTCCCATTCTACCAGGTCCTTTTAACAAGAGATACTGGGGTATAGAGCCTGGGACTGGGTGCTTCCCAAGCAGGTACTCTAAAACTGAGCCCTGGCCCCTGTGGAGTCAGATCCGTACAGATGACATTTGTCCACAGCTTTGAAGAGTTCATCGTTCGCTGATTTTTTATTTTTCGGGAATTGTGTGATGGGGGAAAAAGAGCTCCATCCTTACCCCAACTCCATGGCAGTCTTGCTGCTCTACCTACCCATTGGCAGCAGTGGTGGCCATGTGTCGTGGCTCTTTAGTTTGGGACTCTTTAGTTTGCAGAGAAGACGTCTGAGGGGTGATATGATTGAAGTTATAAAATTATGCATGGGGTAGAAAATGTGGACAGAGAGAAATTTTTCTCTCTTTCTCACAATACTAGAACCGGGGGGCATCCATTGAAAATGCTGGAGGGAAGAATTAGGACTAATAAAAGGAAACACTTCTTCACGCAACGTGTGATTGGTGTTTGGAATATGCTGCCACAGGAGGTGGTGATGGCCACTAACCTGGATAGCTTTAAAAGGGGCTTGGACAGATTTATGGAGGAGAAGTCGATCTATGGCTACCAATCTTGATCCTCCTTGATCTGAGATTGCAAATGCCTTAACAGACCAGGTGCTCGGGAGCAGCAGCAGCAGCAGAAGGCCATTACTTTCACATCCTGCATGTGAGCTCCCAAAGGCACCTGGTGGGCCACTGCAAGTAGCAGAGAGCTGGACTAGATGGACTCTGGTCTGATCCAGCTGGCTTGTTCTTATGTTCTTATGTTCTCTTCCTCCTGCTGCCCACTTGCTTGAAGAACTGGCACTTTCACTTAGCTGACTCCTGCAGTGCTAATAGTACAGAGGGGTGACAATTGTCATGATCTGCCCAGTTCTAGTTTGATCCTGCCGGGTCTCCCAGATGGGACGTGGAATCCTCTTTCCCTCCTCCCTCCCTTTTGCCTGCTTTGGCTTTAGTTTTGTTGAGGCAAATTGTATGCCAAATCCCTACTCAATCATCTTCTCACCAGGATCTCGATAAAAAAAGCCCATTGGTACAGAAGAGATCGGCTTCATGAAGGGAAAGACCACCTTGGATCATTGTTTTGGTTTTGAAAACACTTATTTCCAAATATCTGCTTAAAGGACAAATTAGCCTTTTTGTAGCTTTTATAGATCTTAAGGGGGCCTTTGACTCCGTAGAAGCTTGACATAGAACCCAGGCTTCTCTCTGTAATATGTCTCTCTACAGAAACCCTTCTTGTCAGGTGAGGAGCAATCCACTAGGCCTGTTAACATCTAAAATACTGGTTTCACGTGGTGTCAAACAGGGCTGTGTCATTTTCACTGGCTTCCAGTGGAATACTGGATCACCTTCCAGGTGTTGGTGTTGACCTTTCAGGCTATCCATGGCCTGGGACCCCCATATCTTAGGGACTGTCCCCCCCACTATGTCCCCACTCAGCCTCTTCGATCTTCAGAGGCCAACTTGTTGGAGATTCTGGGTCCCTTGATGATATGACTGGGTTCTACTTGGGCCAGGGCTTTTTCTGCTGTGGCCCCTGCCCTGTGGAACACTCTCCCTCCTACCATCAGGGGCCTGAGGGACCTCGAGCAGTTCTGCAGGGCCTTCCACTGGGCCTCTGGGGAGGCTGGTCGTTGAAATGCTACCCCTGCGTACTGCTATAGCACTCTATGAAACACCATCATGTCCAACCCCCCCCCCCCCCCCCCGAGGGCAGAGGGACAGACTATATTTGAGTTGCCATCCTGGTTTATTTGTTGTTCTGGTGTGGTTTAAAATTTTAATCTGTATATTGATTTGTTTTAATGTTATTATTGTTGTTATGTGTTTTTGTATACCGCTCAGAGCCCTTTGATTTAGCAAATTTAATAAATAATCTATATATATAAAAATTTATCAGTGCGTTTTTCTGCTGACAGGTAATCTCCCAAACTACTGGACCGATTGCTTTGAAATTTTCACTAACGCCGCGATTCGCTGGCAGAAAGTGCCAGGTTTCCATACTGTTTCCACACACCTCCTGTTGCAGGTGGCATGTCACAACACCAAAGTTCGGCATTGTGTACATGCCACACCTGTGACAGTTGGAACCACAGTTCTATTCCGCAACAGCGCCATCTGCTGTCCGTCAAAGCAACGCCCTCTGATACAAGGGAAACAACCATGCCTTCCTTGCAAACCGCTGCCATCTGGAGTGAAACAGATGGGGCCCACCATCTGGACATGGCCCACGCACTCTAGCGGAGGAAGGGGAAGGTAAGGGAGAGTCTGGGGATTTGCTGGACCAAACGCTCTGAAATTTGAACACTACGTAGCTCATGCCTCCCAGCATGTTTTCAGCTAGGTAATTCGCCTGCAAGGGAATGGAGTGAAATGGACAGGCTCAGCCACCTGGACATGGCCCACCCACCCTAGCAGAGGAAGGGGAACTTTAGGGAGGGACGGGGTGGGTTGCCATGCAAGGGAATGGGAGAGAGGGAGGGGAGCGAGGGGCCCCTTACAAGCATTGTGCAATGACACATGTTCGAACCGTTCGCTTCCCCTTTTCTTTCTTTTCCACTTCACCAGACTTAGCCACAGCAACACGTGGCTAAGCTCATTTTGCTAGTAATACTATAATAATAAAGAACTCATCTGAATACAGAGTCACATTACTGAACAGTCCAGGGGCACGACAGCAATGAGGGGGTCAGTGGTGGGTGGTGATGGCAGTTCTGGTTTGTCCTCCCCTGCCCACCCACCTCCATCAAACCAGTTTCACCCAATCTCGGTCTTTCCCCCCAAACCATAAATTTTAATTCATTTCCTTTTCTTGTATTTCTCCAGTTCTGTAAGAAAGGATTCCTGCCTGACCCTCATTCTCTGGCTTTATTTATCTACACGTCGTCCATGTTAGAAATTAAATGTATGATGCAGGGGTTATCTGAGGTTAACCTTGGGATGATAACTTATCCAAGGCTTCTAGCAGTCTTATCCCTCAATGGTCCTTGTCCAAGAAGAACATGTTATTAACTGGATCTCCTGGAGATCATCATTAAGTGATACCAGCTGTGTAGATCAGCTTCTTCCTTTAAACAAAAATTTCTGCTGACATAGAAAAAAACCAAATGGGCCTCCTGGGTACAGTACTAAATTGATTTGGGGCCTTTTGACTGCCCGTCCCAGAGGACAGACCGATCCATCAATAAGCTCATTTTGCACATTCAGAAAATGCACATGTCTAAAAGAAACCAATGGGGACAAATTCAGCTCCAAAGCCGCAGTGGAATGTTTTGATCACTGAATGTACCTTTTTGGATTTGTGTTCTGAATTAAAATTACACATGCGAGTTTAGTTGGTATTAAAGCTTTTGAAAAATTGTAGTGGAATGCAAATGAAGTGGAATCCCTTATTATCATTAGATTTTGCAAAGGCACAAGAAAATATTTTTAATAACATATTATATTTTCCCTTCAGTTAAAAATAATAATAAAATGTTGGCTGAAATGGCCCAGTTGAAGATAGAATCTCTATTTTAATTTCATTTTTGAAATATAATTTCAGTCTTGCATCTACTAACGGCATCATTAGCTTGGGTATGTGGACAGCTCTGCTAATGGCATTGCTGTCAATAACAAAGTATCATAGGTCCATAGAGAGGAGCTGCCATAAATTCTGAAGTCGCCATTTTCTCCTGGGCAACCGATCTTCGTAGTCTGCAGATCAGCTGTAATACCAGGACATCTCCAGGCCCTACCTGGAGATTGGCAAGCCTCCACCATGTATGATGCATAGCTCATCAGCATAGCTCAACAGAACTGTCACACCCTCAAATGAAGTTGCCCATTATGTCTGTGCATGGATCACTGATCTGGACTTGCATTCTTCCACTCAGGAGATACAGCCAGAGAAATAATAGTGATAAACAAACTTTCAATAACTTGTTTGAAAGAAACTTGATATTTAAGTGAGCATGTATGGTGTGGTGGTTAAAACTGGTGGACATTAACCTGGACACTAACTTATTCATAAATGACCTGGAAGTAGGGGTGGGTAGCGTAGTGGCCAAGTTTGCAGATGATACCAAATTATGTAGGGTGGTGAGAACCACAAAGGATTGCGAAGAGCTCCAAGCGGACCTTGATAAATTAGGTGAGTGGGCTAAGAAATGGCAAATGCAGTTCAATGTAGCAAAATGTAAAGTGATGCACATGGGGCAAAAAATCCAAACTTCACATACACGCTACAGGGGTCAGTGCTATCAGTCACAGACCAGGAAAGGGATTTGGGCGTCTTAGTTGATAGTTCCATGGGAATGTCAACTCAATGCATGGCAGCTGTGAAAAAGGCAAACTCTATGCTGGGGATAATTAGGAAAGGAGTTGATAATAAAACTGGAAGGATTGTCATGCCCTTATATAAAGCAGTGGTGCGACCACACTTGGAGTACTGTGTTCAGTTCTGGTCACCACATCTCAAAAAGGACATTGAAGAGATAGAAAAAGTGCAGAGAAGGGCAACGAGGATGATTGAAGGATTGGAGCACCTTCCTTATGAGGAGAGGCTGCAGCGTTTGGGACTCTTTAGTTTGGAGAGGAGACGTCTGAGGGGGGATATGATTGAAGTCTATAAAATTATGCATGGGGTAGAAAATGCTGACAGAGAGAAATTTTTCTCTCTTTCTCACAATACTAGAACCAGGGGGCATTCATTGAAAATGCTGGGGGGAAGAATTAGGACTAATAAAAGGAAACACTTCTTCACGCAACGTGTGATTGGTGTTTGGAATATGCTGCCACAGGAGGTGGTGATGGCCACTAACCTGGATAGCTTTAAAGGGGGCTTGGACAGATTTATGGAGGAGAAGTCGATCTGTGGCTACCAATCTTGATCCTCCTTGATGTGAGATTGCAAATGCCTTAGCAGACCAGGTGGTCAGGAGCAGCAGCCGCAGAAGGCCATTGCTTTCACCTCCTGCATGTGAGCTCCCAAAGGCACCTGGTGGGCCACTGCAAGTAGCAGAATGCTGGACTAGATGGACTCTGGTCTGATCCAGCAGGCTAGCTCTTATATCCTTATGTTCTGGAGAACTGCATTTGATCTCGGATGACCCCATGTTCCTAGACCAGCATGCCCCTGGGTACAGGCAATGTGAAATTTTTGCATTGTTCCTGAGGGCAGTTGGTCCTGTGTCCCTCTCTCTGTGACTATTCAATCTACTAATGTCATTTGAGGTTGCCTGCCTGCCACAGTGTCCCCCAAACCTCTGGCTGAGTCACACTTAAAAAAAAAAATTGAAAGCACACTTCACTTTATAGGATTATTTTAGTGTCTCTGAAAACTAGATTTCTTTACCCTCAGAGGAGTCCACCCCCTGTGCTTCTGCATGAGTCATGGATCAGAGATGTCACTAAGCTGATAATTACATAGTTCAGAACATACATTTGCCCATCTCATGACGGTATGTTATGAATCGAGGGTCACTTCCTCTGCTCCTCGGATCGTAACTCTGCCTGCATGATCTATATTCAAGCTGAACAAGCTGCTATGTAGGTGTATGAAGAAAAGTTCTTTTAATTTAGCTCATCGCTTCCCATGAAACTTTCCGTCGCAAACCGCATGGCCAGAGCAGGTGAGAAAGGAGCCTTCTGTTTGGTGAGCCTCTTTCAGATTAATTCCTGCAGATGTTTTATGGGATGGGGTCTCCCATCCAGAATTAAAATCCTGTCTTATTGCTGACTGGCACTGATTTGGGTCCAGGGCTGGGGACAGACAGCTGATTTGCCAAGTATCTGTCAGCCATTGTTTGTGCTGGGGACCACAGTTCTCAGGAGCCATGAAGGCAGATGTGCAGAACTAGCCTATCAGCTAGACCATAGGTGTCAAACTCGTGGCCCTCCAGATGTTATGGACTACAGTTCCCATCATCCCCTGACAGCATCATGCTGGCAGGGGACGATGGGAACTGTAGTCCATAACATCTGGAGGGCCGCGGATTTGACACCTGTGAGCTAGACAAACCTAGGCCTGGAGGAGAGTCACTAGAAGAGGTTCCAGACAGGTCTTGGCTGGGGGCGGATCAGCTGCAGCAGGCAGCAGTCCTGAGCATTACCCTCCAGGTGCCCTGTATGATCACTGATATCTCTGGCAGGCAGGGCTTGCTAGCCTGGCCTGTATTTTGTTGGGCCTTCCCCACCTATGCTTGCCAGGTCTGGATTGGAAAATGCCTGGACATTTAAGAGTAGAGCCAGGGGAGAGGGAGGGACCTCAGCAGGGTATATAATGCCGTAGAGTCCACCTTCCGAAGCAGCCATTTTCCCCAAGGGCACTGATCTCTGCTACCTGGAGGTCAGTTGTCGTTCCAGGAGAACTCGAGGCCTTACCTGGAGGCTTGGAATCCTCTCCCCATTTTACTTTGATGGAAGGAGGAAGAAAGAGCAGATGTCTGCCAGCTTTGGTGGCTCCTTGCCTGCTCAATCCTTTTTACACCCAAGTCTCAGTGTGGATGGAGTAGTGTCAATGTCATGGCCCTCCTAGGGCAACCAAAATCTTTGGGCAGCTCTGCCTGTGTGTGCAGGACCATCAACATGTGTGAGGCAAAATTACAACCCTGGAGAGGACTCCCAGAAATGAAGAGTCCCCACCCCAAACAGCAAGCGCTCATCCGGACTGTTCTTAAAAAGAGTTTGAATTGATGCCTTGCATCTCTGCCACAAGGAGTCTCAAAGCAGCTTATAATCACCTTTCTTTTTTTCCTTGTGAGGTAGGTGGGACTGAGAGAGTTCTGAGAGAACTGGGACCGGCACAAGGTCACCCAGCAGGTTTCATGTGGAGGAGGGGGAAATTCCAGCTTAGAACTGGCTTTGACCAAGTAGGGCGCTTGATACTTCAGAGTCCGTTTGTTTGCTTAGGGTTCTGAGACCTAACATTCCTAGAGCTACCCGAAAGTGACAATCGTAGCTGTAGAAATCGCCAGGAACACGATGGAAAAAATTCCATAGAATTTCTGGTGATTGCCAGAGCTTCCCTTGTCACCTCTGGGTTGCTCTAGGAATTGTCAAGAACTCTATGGTCACAATTTTCTATATGTACTTGAGGCCTCATCTTTTCTCCCCAGAATAATCACCTTGATTGCCATCTGCCCCTTTGGCCCCAGTTTCTGCCTGATGATCAGCTGAGCAGGAGGGTCTTCAGCTTCTGTCTTGGAAATTACTGGAAATTTGGAAGTGGAGCCCTGGGAAGGGAGCATTTGGAGAGGAAAGGAGCCATAATACCATAGAGTCTGCTCTCCAAACCAGCTGTTTTCTCCATGGGAACTGATCTCTGTCACCTGGAAATCAGATGAAATTCCAGGAGATCTCCAAGCTCTATCTGGAGGTTTGTAACCTTAGCTGAAGGTCTTGCCATAAGTAGGCAGATGGGAACTGTATTGAGCATTTGCCCCGGAAATATTTCAGAGGCATATCCAGAAAATGTATTGAAAAGGATGAGATTTGGAGACTCTGATCCAAAACTTTGTTACTTCAAGTTGTCAGCTGAGGGGCTTTCCCCTGGCTGAAGCCACCTTTCACAATTCAAGCATCTTGTACAAGAGAAACGCCCCTTTCCCCAGAGGACTGGCACTTGGGTTGCTTTATTTACTCTCCGGTGACCTTGGGTTGAAGCTGATGATGCCATGCACTTGTTAAGATCATTAAAACCAGGGAAGTCACTTAGTCCGATGGGATTCCCTCAGACCTGAACGATCAGTCATCGTGGGCTGATCTACTAGCCATTTTTTTCATTTGTAGATCAAACAGGCATCATGCCCTATTCATGGTTGAATACTATTTTAATGTCAATCTATAAAAAAGATAAAACTGACCAACCTAATAATTATCACCCAATAAGTTTGCCCTTTGTGATAGGCAAGCTTTATGCTAAACACCTTGCTTCAACTCTAACAAATTGGATCCTCTCCAATAACATCCTCAGACCAGAACAGACTGGATTCAGGAAGGAAACAACTGCAATGGAGTTTTAGTGTTTGTGCAGTTTTAGTGTTTCTTAGTGATGAATATACCAAATTGAAAAGGGGAAAACTTTTTGTGGCTTTTATTGATTTAAAGACTGCCTTTGATTCTATTTCATGTGGGCACTTATGGGACAAATTACTAAAACTAGGAATTGATCCTCAACTGTTACATATTAAACAACTTCATACTGCTAACACCTGCCAAGTAAAATATTCACTAGATGGCAAATTAACAGCCAATATACCAATCTCCAAAGGTGTCAAACTTCCAAGCTCTTCACCTGATTAATTTGTTCTTAAATGATATTGCACTTGCTTTAGATCTAGTGGATGGCCACCCTCCAAGGTGAGAATCACATGCAATGCCAATTTTGCTATATGCAAATGATGCAGTCATCTTTTACTGCGAACAAAAATTGAACTTTAACGCCTTCCATCAATATTGTAATCAAAATCAAGCCTTCCATCAACATTGTAATAAAAATCAATTAATTATAAACCATGAGAAAACAATTAAACAAAATCAATTAATTATAAACTATGAGAAAACCAAGGTAGTTGGGTTTGCAAAATCTTAGTATAAATATAATTGGAAAATAAATGGAGCACCAATTGAACAAGTCAAACAATTTAAATTCTTGGGATTAACCTTTAGTTACAACAGCAGTTGGGTTGCCCATCGAAATAAGATTATAAAAGCCTCCAAAGGGCCTCTTGCATTGTTGAAGCATTTTTACCATTATATAGGAAATAAATGTGTCCTGCCTGCTCTTGATAGAAAATGCAGAAATGATTCCCCATATCCTCTATGGAGTTCTGGTGTGGATAGAGGCCTTCAATTCTACAACTGAAGGTCTGCAGTCCCCTTCTCCCCCTAACAACTATTAGGTGTCCCTAATTATGTAACCAATCCAGTCGTCTATACCACACTGGTGTAAGATACACATTGAGACTGAAAACAGAAAGATGAGAGAATCGGGAGAAAATTTTTTTGGGGGGGGTTGTTACTCCTCTGAGATGTATGAATAATACCCAAATGTGCAGTTATTTACTAAGGGTGGAAGTGAGGTCAATTAGACCTCAAAGTAAGTCATAGAAATAAAATCAATGTATGTGTGGTGTATGGGCATGTGTGTAAAAGTTTATACCACAACCATCTGCTAAGAAAAAAAAATCAAGAATTTGCCTTTGGCAGTTCAAAAATAAAATAGCAAAAAGGGGCAGAAAATATGAGTATTAAGCATATTTTATCAATTCCACCCTGTAGTTCTTTCTTTCACCTGATATTCGCAAATGGCAAAAAGGACACCGAACTTAGAATATACACTGCAATTTGCAGAAAAACCTATAGAGAGGGCATAAAACAGGAAAGGCCAACTGACCTCATTAAAGATGAGGAATATGTTGAGTGTTGTGTTGGAGATGACTGAAAACAATATTTTCAGTGCAATCCTACAGAGAGTTTCTCCAGTCTAAGCTCATTCATTTCAATGGACTCCGACTGGAGAAAATCTGCATAGGATTGAGCTGTTGATCAATATTTCTCCACTTCTCTAGGTCAAGTTGACCTCACTTTTCAAGCAAGGGGAATAGAAAACCAGGAACTATAAATAGATAATGAGGTGATGGGATGCATTGTTTCATTCCTGCTGAAAAAGCATTTTTTTTAAAAAAAAATTGCATGACTCTAGACTCGTTCTTTTAATTTTTTTTAATTCATTTTAATGAAACACCAAAAAATGAACAGAATAAAAAGTTTATGCAAGAATGGATGGGAACTTAGCTTCCATGAACATTTTCAATGTAAGAGAACCTAGATTACAGTTATTTATTAATATAATATTTTTCTATAATATCTTAAGTCTATTAAGTAAATACACACCAGCTTTTGTATTAATTACTACTACAACAAATTCTAACTATTACTTTCTATAATCTTGCCATTATATTTATGATTTTGTGATAGTTATTTTAGTACAATAACTCTTCCTATCAAGTTTATGTTTTTTAAATTAATTTTTATTGAGTATTTTTTCGAGTTTTTCACAAACATCCAATTACATTCGTCTATATCACAACTTGTCATTATCTATATACAATTTCACATCTAACCATCAAACTAAAAAAAGGTAAAGTTTCCCCTTCAGTCGTGTTTGACCCTGGGGTACCACTGCAAGCAGTGATTTCATAGGCAAGTCATTTTTGTGGGGTAGTTTGCCATTGCTTTCCTCAGCTATTCTTTACCCCCTAGCTATGTGCTAGGTACTCATTTACTGACCAAGGAATGGATGGATGGCTGAGTTGACCATGAGCCAGCTGCCAGGATATCTGACCCACAGGGGGCTCAAACTCCTGACCGTGTGAGTGGCAGTGCAAGCACTTAACCACTACGCCACGCGGCTCCTCAACCATCAAATATTAGCTGACAATTCAATATATTTATTTCTAATGCTGCTGCTACTAACTTTATATTAACTCTTTAATATCTATTTGATTCTGTTTGTAAATTCTAAATTTGACAGTGTTCCGTCACCTAACAAATATGTATATCTTTGTCTTTGTTAATATAGTCTCCGTCCTGCTCCCATATTCCAAGTTCTGCTCTCCAGCAACTTCACCAAGGGGGGGAAGCAGAAGCAACCCAAGGCCTACAACCTGCCTAGTGCCAAACAGTCCCCCCCCCAGACCAGAGGCGTTCCTCCCATTGGACAAAGTGGGCAGTTGCCCTGGGCGCAGCCTTGTGGGGGCGCATAGGTTCGTTCGTGGGATTTTTTTGTATTTTCAGTGTTTTTTCCATTTTCGGCCTGCAGGGGGCGCAGTTTTTAGGCTAGCAGCACCAAAAATTCAGGAATTCTTCATAAGACTCTCCTGATGATATCACCCAGGTTTGGTGAGGTTTGGTTTAGGGAGTCCAAACTTATGGACTCCCAAAGGGAGTGCCCCCATCCTCCATTGTTTCCAATGGGAGCCAATAGGAGATGAGGGCTACACCTTTGAGGGTCCATAACGTTGGACCCCCTGAACCAAACTTCACCAAACCTGGGTGGTATCATCAGTAGGGTCTCACGAAGATACTCTGAAATTTTTGTGCTGCTATCTTAATAATTGCACCCCTGACAGCAGGCACCCCCTAAATTTCCCCAGATTCTCCTTTTAAATCTACCCCCTTCCTGCCAATGCTTGTTTTCTTTCTTTCTTTTATTCTCTCAATGCCTAATAAGGGTTATTATTATTATTATTAAATCCATCCCCTTCGGCATAGATTTAAAGGGAGAATCTGAGGTCCCCAGCTTAAACATTGAAAGTGATGCTGTTTCAGGGTGGGGGAGAATCCACCCCAAAAAGAGCATCACTTTCAATGTCGTTTAAACTGGGGACCCCAGATTCTCCCTTTAAGGTGGATTTAAAAGGAGAATCTGGGCTCCCTAGTTTAAACACCATTGAAAATAATGCTGTTTGGGGGTGGATTCCAGCATCACTTGTTTAAACTAGGGAGCCCAGATTCTCCTTTTAAATCCACCTTAAAGGGAGAATCTGGGGTCCCCTGTTTAAATAACATTGAAAGTGATGCTGTTTTCCCCAATTGGGGGGATTGGATACAACACCATAAAATGTTTTCATAGCAGTAATAAAACATTTCGAAAGCATTTTGAAAATGTTTTCAAAAAATATTTCTGCTGTGTTCAGATTTGTGAGTTGGGGCATGTTCTATAATGTGATGGTGACTTTGAAACAACCTGGTGGAAAAAATCATTGTTTGGTTACCGTGGGAGAGGTTGGCCACCCATGGGGGGGCATCAAACTCAGGTTTTGCCCAGGGCTCCAGTTTGCCTAGGTACGCCCCTGCCCCAGACCCTTTGTCTCAGATGTCTGCTAGGGATGACAGCCTCCAGAAGAGTATCCACTATGATAAACCGAGAGGAGTAGGTGTACCACTATTGCAAGAACCAAAAGAATTCTGCACCACCAATGGCAGAAAGTACCACAGTACTGTACACTAAACTCTCACAAACAAGAGAGGTTGTCAATTTTTTTCAATGCAACGTATATTAGAAGCAATCCTTCCTAATACATTAATCACATTAAACAATCCAATACATAGCATCGTAGCTGTGAATATATAAAAGATAATGCAGCCAAATAGGCTAAAACTTCAGCCAGACCCAAATACCTGAGGTTTGAGCCTATTTGGCTACAATATTTTTGTATATTCGCAGCTATGACGCTATATATTAGATTCTTTAAGAACATAAGAACATAAGAACAAGCCAGCTGGATCAGACCAAAGTCCATCTAGTCCAGCTCTCTGCTACTCGCAGTGGCCCACCAGGTGCCTTTGGGAGCTCACATGCAGGATGTGAAAGCAATGGCCTTCTGCGGCTGCTGCTCCTGAGCACCTGGTCTGTTAAGGCATTTGCAATCTCAGATCAAGGAGGATCAAGATTGGTAGCCATAAATCGACTTCTCCTCCATAAATCTGTGTACCACATTTAATTGCTACTACAGTCCACTCAGCATGTCTTATTTGCATGAAGTAAATTCCAATGTTTTCAAAAGGCAATACTCAAAAGGCAATATTCAAATACCCTTCACAAAAGTCCTCTAATACTTCTCTTTGCAACACTACAAGGTTCAAGGATACAAGCCGTCCGTAGCCGTCAATCAGACCTGGTCGCGGTTATTCTCCTAGGTTTCGTATCTTCTTCAGTGGATGGTAAAAAACCTCGAGTTGTTTAGGACTTCATCATCTGTGATTCATTCATGCAACAATTGAGTTGGTAATACCATTAATAACAAGGTTAATAATAATGTCTTCTTTCTTCTCATATAATATTATGCTTACATCCATGGGACTTAACCCTGCACAGTTAGATAACTTCATCTGTTGAATGTAATACAATTGCTGACAGCTGTGTTAGTTTTATACATGAATTGAGAATCTTAAAGGAACCGTGCTTAAACCACACTTAAACTACATGAACTGGCTTACTTAAAGCATGAAAAATCTATATCAGTGATGGCGAACCTATGGCACAGGTGCCAGAGGTGGCACTCAGAGCCCTCTCTGTGGGCACACGCAAACAGAGTTCGTCATGTGGGGGGGGGGAGATCGCAACCCCCCCCCCACACACATCTAGGCTGGCCTGGGCCACTAGGCTCGATTATTAGTATTAAACCTAAGACCTAGTTTTGGGGAAGCAATGTAGGTAACCCTGTTAAACACTGTTAAACCCCACTGATTTTCATGTGAAGAACTAAAGCACTATCCTTTACCTGGGAGTAAGCTCGGTTGCTGGCAATGGGGCTTGCTTCTGAGTAAACCCTCTTAGGGTCGTGATTCACCCGTTCGAAGAGTTGCACGGTTGCTTCAAAGCAAAGCCACCAACTACCACCAAGCTTACTCCCGAGTAACGCACGCCTCGGAGCCAACCGGTTTTTCTAAACTAAAACCTCAGTATTCAGGTTAAATTGCCGTGTTGGCACTTTGCAATAAATAAGTGGGTTTTGGGTTGCAATTTGGGCACTTGGTCTCGAAAAGGTTCGCCATCACTGATCTATATCCTCATTAAAGCCTATCCTTCTGTATGTTTTTAAACGCCAAATCCATTTCAGTTCTTGTTGTAATAAACGGTTTTTCACATCATCACCCATTCTGTGTGTCCTGTCATATTTATATAACACCCAAAATTTGATGCCACTGTAGGTATGGTTAATGTTCCTGAAAATGTTCTAATAAAGGAGAACTTAAAACAACCATTCTTCAGGTCTGAAATATGCTCAAAAACCCATAATTTCATGGGCCTCTGAGTCATGCCTACATAAGCAAAACTGCATTCACACAATACGACATACATGCAGGTTTGAATGTTGCAATTGGAAAAATGTATTAGCATTTGATATCAATTGGCCATTGGAGACTGTTTTGTTTTTTGGCATACTAGTAGGTTTCAACTCTCCATTTTTTGAGAACACGTATAGAAATTGACCTAATATGATTTTCTAGGAATGTTTTGTGATTATTCCAAAAGAGGAGAGGCTTCATAAGACCATTTTGCCCCATATA
The DNA here is from genome assembly GCF_021028975.2 of Sphaerodactylus townsendi. Lineage (NCBI taxonomy): Eukaryota > Metazoa > Chordata > Lepidosauria > Squamata > Sphaerodactylidae > Sphaerodactylus > Sphaerodactylus townsendi. Next base: position 4,917,320 of record NC_059435.1, on the reverse strand, counting down.
AACATAAGAAAAAGTCAAAAACAGAAGAGACATATTTATTGTGTTGAGTACTGAGATTGTGTCTCTGCATTGGACTATCGATTTGGGCTATTTTGGAAGCTTCTTTTCTGCTATTCCTCTTCAAATAGAATGCATTAGCTCTATTCATGCTAAAACAGATTATGTTCCTCTGCAGTTAGAGAATTATGGCCTATAATGTCACAGCAATATCAAATTTGACCCATTTTCACATGCTAAATTAACACTACGGCCCCTTCCGCACACGCAAAATAATGCGTTTTCAAACCACTTTCACAACTGTTTGAAAGTGGATTTTGCTATTCCGCACAGCTTCAAACAGCACTGAAAGCAGTTTGAAAGTGCATTATTCTGCATGTGCAGAATGAGCCTATGTTGCAAAACAGCTTTAAAAATTGGGAAGAAATCTTTTGTATGGATGGATAGGGGGATTTTTACTTTGGACCAATTAATAAACTATGACAACATGTTAGGTTCTCAGCTGAAGTCCACTTTTGATATGTCAACCTCTATTGAATGGCAATATTTTCAACTGCAACTTCTGTTGGTTTCTAAATATGGCTTCCCAGCCCTGTTTCAGAATCTCCCTTACTCTTGGAAACTCTCATGGAATCAGTGCAGCAAACAAAACTTAAAACTTTTGTATTGTCAAAGGCTTTCATGGCCGGAATCACTGGGGTGCTGTGTAGTTTCCGGGCTGTATGGCCGTGTTCTAGCAGCATTCTCTCCTGACGTTTCGCCTGCATCTGTGGCTGGCATCTTCAGAGGATCTGATAGTAGGAAAGGAAAGCAAATGGAGTATATATACCTGTGAGTAAAGGCCAATGGGTGAGGGTATCTGAATAGGAGTGGCCTGGCAAGTGAGTAACAATGAAGTGTAGCATGTGAGTAACTATGGAGATAGCAAAAAAGAAAGCAATGGAGATAACAATGGAGATAGCAAGGAGATAGCAATGGAGATGCCTCACCTATTGACCTTGCTATCTCCATTGTTACTCACATGCTCACATGACCTTGCTGGGATTGCCATAGATTGGATGTGCCTTCATGGCATGTTTATGAACAGTTCTCTTGCATGGCTCCCACTCATTTGACAAGGGCTTTGGCAGGAGGACAATAATACTCAGCCCCGGCATATTTTTGTTATTACTTTTATTACTCCATTGCTTTGTTGCATACAAAACTATTTCCCACTTCTAATGGCCTAATATTTTGCAGATGAGATGGGAGTGCATTGAGAGTATGGATGGCAGCCTTTGAATGTGCTATTATGGGATGCTTTGGACGGTTAGATGATGTTCATTTTCTGTGATCAGCATTTCTGCGCCCTCAGCTTTTGCATCTGCAGTGCTGGAGATTTCTTTTAAAAGATTTGCCTTTTCCAGGAAGAGATTTCTCCATTTCTGATATCCCAGCTCTGTTGTCCAGGCATAATTTTGACTCCCAGTGAAACATCTGGATGTTATAGGGATAAAAATTATAGTGTTTATATAGAAAGCTAAGCTGGCAGTGGGGGGAGGGGGGAAGGAAGCCACAGGAACATGTCAAAGACTGTGCGTCAGTGATCAGCTTTTTAGCACCATTGAAAATGTGTGAACTGTCTGAATACAAATGAAGAGTTTATCAAATGCCAAAACCCACAACAGCCAGTTTGTCAAACGCTGGATTTTGCAGATTGCAACCTGCAGATGGCTCAAAGGAATATGTTGCTGGAACAGCCTGCAAGGAATGATAAGATTCAGAAAAAGCAACTTTTGAAGCCATATTAAACTTACAGGGCGGGCTGTGGCCGAGTGGGGCATGACCTAAATTACCTGATTTACTGGGTATGACAAACTCAAATTCCTTTGCTTCAAAAAATGACCATTTTTAAACCTTTCCGCACTTGACAGATGAAGCCAGGGATATGTTTGTAAAATGCCAGCTCTTGTTACCCATGATCTCTTTGCAGCTGCCACCCCCACGGTGACTCATTGAAATATGTATGCTATATGAGCTATTCAACAACTCTGCTCTCCACTGCGAGGAAAACTCAAGAAGAAGATCATTATGCTCCCATTTAAAGGTATAGTTGAAAAACTGAATTGGCCTAAAATGTGCCTTTGACTGTTCAAAATAGGCCTCAGTGTGGGAAATTCTAGACCTAGCGCTGCGCATTGCCCTAATTTTCATGCACGTCACATTTGCCTGCATGTGCATCAGAAACAAGCTACATTAGTGCACCTACATACATACGTGCTGTCAAGTTACAACTGACTTATGGTGACCCTAGAGAGGGACTTCCAAGGCAAGTGAAAAGCAGAGGAAGTTTCTCACTGCCTTCTTCTTCAGAGTCTTCCTTGCAGGTTTCCCATCCACCCCACCCTGCTTAGCTTCCAAGGCCCTTTCCGCATGGGCCATAAACAGTGCCCTGAGGACAGCAAAAATGCCGTCTCCAGGGAGCTGTTCACATGGGGGGCACAGCTGCTGTGCAGCCGCGCCGCCCTCGCTCCTCCTGAGCGGCGCGAAGCCGCCATTTTCCCACCTCGCTTCCCCAGCGAACAGCAGCGGCTGGAAGGCACCATCCCTCCCCCCCTTTCCCCATCGACTTACCTTCTCTGCGACCGTCCGGCGCGTCGCCGAGGCCTGGGGACACTCCCCCCCTGCCCTGCGACTCCGGAGCGGTTGCGCAGGGCAGGGGGGGCGTGTCCCCTGGCCTCAGCGACACGCCAGATGGTCACAGGGAAGGTAATTTGATTGGGCGACGGCGCAACCCCCACCGTGGCCGTGTGGAAACAGCCCGAGATTGGGTGAGATACAAAATAAGCCTTACTCCAAAAATAAGCCCTAGTTACAGATTCCCTGGCGCAACTAATCTGGTCACATGCGGGGGGCAAAATCATGGGAAAAATAAGGCATCCCCTGAAACTAAGCCCTAGTGCATCTTTTGGAGCAAAATTAATATAAGACCCTGTCTTATTTTTGGGGAAACACTGACTGAAATATCATGGGTCAAGGGTGTTGAGACAAAATGTGTGACTGGCTCTCCAGAGAATTTTACCTTCATAAATAACATTTGCAGGAAACTCTGCCTTGGGTTGGAACCACAGGCCAGCTAGAGGGGAGTTTAACTCTCCCACCCCCTTGATCTGTTTTCTTGATCTCAAATGATTCCCTGCAGCTATTATTGCCCCCTTTGAAAAAAGACACAGGTTGCCTTTGCAGGCTCTGAAATTTTGTCTGAGTTTGGGGAAATTGTCATGAAGGGCTGAATCGAGGCGCTGGAAAATTCTGGGGAAGCTGTTCCTAGTGGCCCCCATCTGTCTATTCATCCCCCTGTTTACAAGCTCTCCTGCTGCCAATGCTCAGTTGCCTAGATCATTTGCACACCCAAGAGAACTGGCCAGTGGATGCAGCTGGAGTTTAATCCCACCATCAATAAGTGGTGATGTTTCCACTAACTGATGTTTGTATGTGGCCTAACTCCTGAAGTGGAATCCAGCTGAACATCTGGCAATGGGAATCACTCCAACTTGTAATATTTTATGCATTTTCACTGAAGGGATATCATTTATACAGAGACCTGTAGTCCTTTGTATATATTTTGGGATCTCTTTTCTGTTTGTAATGTGTTATCCATGTTTTGTATTTTTCCTTATTGTTGGTAATTGCGTTATTTGATAACAGGCTTTTTAATTATTTCTATTAAAGGTATAGTTTTAATGCTGTTCTTTGAGCCAGACGGAGGTATTATTTTTGCATTATCTTGGGCTAGTCCAGCTCTTCCGACCTCCCTCAGCCCCACCAACCTCACAAGGTGTCTGTTGTGGGGAGAGGAAGGAAAAGCAGTTTGTAAACTGCTTTGAGTCTCCTTACAGGACAAATAGGGAGGTATAAATCCAGACTCCTCCTCCTCCTCCTCCTCCTCCTCCTCCTCCTCCTCCTCCTCCTCCTCCTCCTCTTCTTCCCTGAACTTCCTTCTCAGCACCATTTTCTCAGCTCACTCTGACATGTGTTTATCTGCAGCATTTCTGCTTGCTTTTTTGTTTGGTGGGACCTCAGTCTTTGAAGCATAGATAGGCTGACCAGACATCCCGCTTTTGGCAGGACAGTCCCGCTTTTGGTGGGACAGTCCCGCCTTGAAACAACTTGTCCCGCATCCCACGGGTTTTTTCCAATGTCCCGGGTTTTGGAAGGCTGCCGCACTGCCTTCTGGGGCGCAAGACAGTGCGGCAGCCTCCCGCGCGGCCGCAGGAGTGCACTGCCTTCTGGGGCGCTGCCATTTCCCACCCTGTGACAGGGTGGGAAAAGGAAGCGCCCCAGAAGGCAGTGCGCTCCTGCAGCTGTGCGCACGTGCGCACGGCCACCCACCTGCTTGTCCTGGTTTGCGAAGGTGACCATCTGGTCACCTTAAGCATAGAGTATATAAGGAGTAAAAAAAAATCACAGCAAGAGGCTATGAAACACTGAACTGTCGAATCAACACAGAACTCCCAAAAGGGGGGGGGATTATGTAATCGTGTAATGGCAGCCATGAATAATTTTGAGGGGGTGAGTGCGGACATCCATCATGGTAAGGGTTTTTTTGGGAAAAAAATTAGAAACATTCTAGACATTTGTGCAGAAGGGGCCAGGGAAAGTCATTCAGTTAAAAAAAATACAGAATAAACGAGATCCATAAATATAGATAGAATGTTCCATTTGTTTTGGATCGTGTCATATTTGTTACCTTAAGTTCAAAATAGATCAGAAGCATCGTCTTGACTCTGAGACAAAGGAATGGGATGTGTTTGAAAGACCAGCTCCTTACAATTGACTGTTTGAGTCTGGAATAATGGAATAATGGAATAATAATAGTCTTAATAAGACTAGTGCTTGTCCTTTTTCCATTACTACCTGGAAGTAAGCTCCACCAAACATTATGAGTTTGATTTCTGAGTAGACCTGCTTAGCATGGTCTTGGTATGCCCCATTATTTTTTATGCTCTGCAGTGGTTCTGTCTATGCTGTGCATAAAAGAAAGTAAATCATTATTAATGAATGTTGTCTTTTGAATTAAATGATGAATGTCAATACAATACCATATTGAGCCTGCAGTAGTGGTCTATTCTCCTTGCAGAAAAGTAAATAGGTTTCCTGAGCAATCTAAAAATCATTCTAAATACAAAAGGTGTGCTATTTGTACTGCCTTGGGTCCACTTTGTGGTAGCCATTTATAAAGGAAAAACCCAATGGAGCTCTGATGAGACACAGTGTGGTGTAGTGGTTAGAGTGCCAGAGTAGGATCTGGGAGAACCAGGCTTGTATTCACACCAGAGCCGGAGTGAGTGGAAACTGCACCCAGGGTGCACACATGCCCTGCACCCCTGCTGCAGCACTGCCTGCCCCTGCCCAACCCCAGAATGTCTCTGCCACACCCCCTCCTCAGCCCTGCCATGCCTGCACTGCTGCTGCACCCAGGGCATCGTACCCCCCGCTTTCCCATTGGTGCTACGCCACTGATTCCCACTTGTGCCATGGAAGCTCACTGGGTGACCTTGGGTTAGTCACATACTCTCAACCTTTGAAGATAAAATGAGAATGTGTTGCGTGCCATCATTGGCACGCCTGATATACTATCTAAACAGTACTGTCCCCTCCCGGCCTTGGGATCAGGCGCCATATATTATTGCTGCTGCTGTGTTTTATGGTTATAGATTTGTAAATTGTTTTAAATTACCTCAGTTTTTATGTGTAAAATGTTGTTTTTAGCCTGCTGTGTTTAATGTTATTATGTATTGTTGTTGCAGGCCTGCTGTACGCCGCCCAGAGCCCTTCGGGGATGGGCGGTTTAAAATCTAATAAATAAATAAATAAATAAATAAATAAATAAATAAATAAATAAATAAATAGAAAGAAAGAAAGAAAGAAAGAAAGAAAGAAAGAAAGAAAGAAAGAAAGAAAGAAAGAAAGAAAGAAAGAAAGAAAGAAAGAAAGAAAGAAAGAAAGAAAGAAAGAAAGATACTTTGGGTTCCCACTGATGAGAAAGGCAGGATGTAAACAAATTAAATGAACAAATAAGTACATATAACCATGGATCTTTTGTGATTTGGCTCTGGGAAAGGAGCTAATCCCTGAAGAATTCTGGTCTCACCAAACGGCAAAAATGGAGACAACACTGATTTATGAGGGACCAAGAGAAGAAGGGACATTTTGGTTGAGAGGAACAGCTGAAATAAAAGCAGTTGGTAACAATTCTTTAGCTATAAAACTTTTAAAATTCCTTTGTTGCTGTTGCATTTCAATCTTGCCTATATTCAAGAAGCTGCCACCGAATCATACTGAAATGTAAATGAAGCATTGCTGATACATACTGATAACATAGTAAACAGTTACTTCCAACTACGTGTATGGGCGGTATATTAAATCTAATAAACAAACAAACAAACAAACAAACAAATAAATAATAAGCTTTTCACATGTCATGTTAGTTGCTTTCAGATATTAATTTAACATGCTAAATCTCATTTTGGAGTAGTTCCAGCAACTGCACTAACACTTAATTGTACAGAACAGGAACTTTAATGTAGAAGGAAATCCAAAACAGTGAGGTGAGGGGGAAGATGCCTTGCAATGCCTTTTAGCGCTTGGCAGTCAACTAAGGCTGAATTCCCACTGAATATTTAATCTAGATACAACCAAGTTTCAAAAGAATCGGCACCTTTTCAGTCCTCCAGACTGAGTTGCACGGGCACAACACTGACTTAACAATTGCATATCTTTTAATAGGATTAATCAAGATACCACAGATGGACATGCAAGCCTTTGAGTTATGGAGACCTCTTCATTGGGAGCGGGGTTTTTAAAAACAAATGTCAGGGTGGATGCAAAGGGAGGGAGAGAGAAAAAGATGTTTCAAGCCCCTACCTTAAAGCTAAATGTTTTATGCTGACAGACCTTAATAAATTAAGTGATGCTGGGTGTCACTCTGGTGTTCACTCATTTCCATCTTCAGGCTTTGGGGAAGATGAAGGGAAAATGGAAGTCTCCAGTTGAAAACACCTGATGTCCAACACCAGACGCAACAAACAGACACCTTAAAAGGCTGAAGGAAGTGTCTGGTGGCCATTTGATGTAGGATATAAATTGTGGCGACTCTGGGACCTGAACAATCTCTTTCTCGCCTTTCTCTTTTTCTTTAATGTCTGGTCTGACAAAAGAGTTTGGGAAAACCTGATAGCTTGCATAAGTTTCTGTACATTTTTTAAAAAATTAATGGTTTGTTTCTGGATTTTCTGTTGGTTACCTGTTATTTCATCCTAAGAAGAATTCACTGCCAGAGGATGTAGTAATGACCACTGGCAAAGAAAGCTTTGAAGGGGAATTACAGTCCTGGAGGAGAGTTCTGCAAAAAAAGTGAATTTTTCTTTGAACTGAGCAGGTTTGAACTGAACAAGACCTTCACTTTGCGTTTTTTGAAAAGTTTTTTCCTGGCTTCTCAGCAGGAGGGAGGAAGTCAGTTCCATCACTTTCCAGCCTTCCCTCAGCCACCCGTTCAGAAATGCTAACGAGAGATGGTGGGACAGCCCAGCTCCCTCACCTCCCGCTAGAGAGGCAATATCTGGAGTGGGGGGGGGGGCAAAGATTCAGAGGATTTCAGAGGATAGGAGGACTACAGGAAGAATCACCTGGCAAAACTGCTTTGGCCTCACCTGATCAGTGGGAGGAAGAAGAAGAAGAAGAAGAAGAAGAAGAAGAAGAAGAAGAAGAAGAAGAAGAAGAAGAAGAAGAAGAAGAAGAAGAAGAAGAAGAAGAAGAAGCAGAAGCAGAAGAAGCAGAAAAAGAAGAAGCAGAAGCAGAAGAAGAAGCAGAAGCAGAAGAAGAAGCAGAAGAAGCAGAAGCAGAAGAAGCAGAAGAAGAAGCAGAAGAAGCAGAAGAAGAAGCAGAAGAAGAAGAAGCAGAAGCAGAAGCAGAATCAGAAGAAGAAGAAGAAGAAGAAGAAGAAGCAGAAGCAGAAGCAGAAGAAGAAGCAGAAGAAGAAGAAGAAGAAGAAGAAGAAGCAGAAGCAGAAGCAGAAGAAGAAGAAGAAGAAGAAGAAGCAGAAGCAGAAGCAGAAGCAGAAGAAGAAGAAGAAGAAGCAGAAGCAGCAGCAGAAGCAGAATCAGAAGAAGAAGAAGCAGAAGCAGAAGAAGAAGCAGAAGAAGAAGAAGAAGAAGAAGCAGAAGCAGAAGAAGAAGAAGAAGCAGAAGCAGCAGCAGCAGAAGAAGAAGCAGAAGAAGAAGAAGAAGAAGCAGAAGCAGAAGCAGAAGAAGCAGAAGCAGAAGCAGAAGAAGCAGAAGCAGAAGAAGAAGAAGAAGAAGAAGAGTTTGGCTTTATATCCCTCCTTTCTCTCCTACAGGAGACTCAAAGGGGCTGACAATCTCTTTGCCCTTCCCCCCTCACAACAAACACTTTGTGAGGTAGGTGGGGCTGAGAGAGCTCCGAGAAGCTGTGACTAGTCCAAGGTCACCCAGCTGGCGTGTGTGGGAGCGCACAGGCTAATCTGAATTCCCCAGATAAGCCTCCACAGCTCAGGCGGCAGAGCTGGGAATCAAACCCGGTTCCTTTAGATTAGATACACGAGCTCTTAACCTCCTACGCCACTGCTGCTTCCGGGAGAAATAAGCCCCGGGAGCAAGGAGGAGAGGTCTTTAATGCTGATTCTATTGAGCCAAACAGAACTTTTAACTGTAGGAGTCACTGTCTTGTGCGGGCCTGCATGCCTAAAAGAGGTCTCAAGGTGATGTAAAACATCTGCAATGTAAAACTTCTGTAACTTTCTAAGCTAAAAAGCCGGGGTGGTGTAGTGGTTAAGAACAGTAGACTCTGATCTGGAGAACCGGGTTCAATTCCCCACTCCTCCACATGAGTGGTGGACTCTTATCTGGTGAACTGGATTTTGTTCCTACACATGAAGCCTACTGGGGACCTTGGGCCTGTCACAGTTCTCTCAGAACTCTCTCAGCCCCACCAATCTCACAAGTCATCTCTTGATTGAAGAAATCGCATCAAAGGTTGCCATATTTCTATGAATTTTTCCGTTGTGTTGTTTTTAATTACATTAGATAATTTATCGTAAGCCGCATATTCTATAAGCTGCGATAACCAGTCCTCTACAGTTGGGATTGTAGTCATCTTCCAACTCTTAGCAAGTTGTATCCTTGCTGACACTAACATATATAAAATTAAGATTTCAGTACTCTTACTTATTTTCATTTCAAATATATTAAGGAGAAACAATTCTGGTTTAAATGTAAGATCTCTTCCTATTATTTTTTCCATTACCTTATGCACATCCTTCCAGTAATTTTGAACAAGAGAACATGACCACCAAACGTGTATGAAGGTTCCTTTTTGGGATTGACACTTCCAGCATTTGTCTGAGCAATTATGGTATATTTTAGCCAATTTGTTGGGATATAAATGCCATCTTTGTAGCATTTTATAATAATTTTCTTGTAGTCTGCTTTAGTAAATTTATTATTTTTCTTCCAAGATCTTTCCCACGTTTCCATAGTAATTTCTCTCTTCAAGTCTGATGCCCATTTGATCATACAGTGCTTCACTTGCTCATCTATCATTTCTGTTTGGAGTGTATGTTTATATAGCTTTTTAATTATTCCATTTGGTGATTCCTTATATATTTTCATTAACATAGAATCTTTCAACTCAAATCCATTTTAAATTTTTCCTTAAGTTGTTGAAATTGAAACCAATGACAATCTTGTTTATTTATTTTGATCTCTTGTCTTTCTCGTAATATATATTCACCTCCTATATATTTAACTAATTCACTGTATCTTAATATACTGCTCGGTTCTGCTATCCTCATTGTGGTTGCTTCTAAAGGAGCTAGCCATCCTGGTGTTGCGTTGATATGTTTTCTTTTATAATCCTCCCATATCCGAAAAATAGATTTCCTAATATAATGATCCATAAACATCTTATACTCTTCCCCTGAGCATACCAGATCTAAAAATGCCATCTGAAAAAAGATAAATTCCTTCTAAATTAAGTAAATCAGTATCTTCCAACAACACCCATTCCCTAAACCATAACAATCCTGCTGCTCTATAATATAATTCTAAATTTGGTAAACCAAAACCTCCTCTTTTTACATCATCACATAATACCTTGTAGCTTATTCTGGGTCTTCCCTTTCCCCAAATAAATTTGGATAAATCTTTTCTACAACCTTAAAATTCCTTAGTTTCTTTTTGAATTCTTTTTATTACTTTGTCTTTTTTCAAGAGGTGATTATTCATTCTCCATATTCTTAGTTTATGTGATGAATTAATTATCCACTCGATTGGTTTATGGTTTGAAAATATTTTTGCATCTGTCTTTATATCTTCTGTTTTAAGGCATAAATCTTTTGTGGCCCATATCATGTCCAGCCTGGAGTGGGTATTTTATTGTTTGGCATAGAAAGTAAATTCTTTACTGTTCCCATTCCGTAACCTCCATATGCCATTTAACTCTAAAAAATCTACCAGTTCAAAAAATGTTTTCGGAAGTTTCCCCTCTTTTAGTATTATTATATCTCTCGAGTCTATTTTCAACTTCTTTGAGTTCTTTAACATTTCATCTCGTGTTTGCATTCTAGAAAAGAATATTAATACATCTCTATTTTTCTTAAATTCATCGTTCCCTCTTGAGCTTAATCTTATGATTCTTATTATATCTTCTTCTAACATCTCTTCCTCCATGTCCAAGAATTTTGCAAGATGTGCAATCATTTTTTTTCAATCTTTTCATCTTTTTCTTCTGGAACTCCTTTAAGTCTTAAAATATTTCTTTTTTGTGTAGTTCCAGTAATGCAGATTGTTTAGCAGTTCTTTCATCTTCTTCCTCTAATAAATTAATTTTGCTTTCCCATTTTCCATTTAATCTGTCTTGTTCTTCAAATTTTTCTTCTAATGTCTTCACTGCAGTCTCTATCACCTTCAGTTGGGAAAGATCTTTTTTCATTGTACTCAATTCGGTCTCTATTTTCTGGAATTTTGTTTCAACACTCTTCTCAAGATTTTTAATTTTATTATCCAGTCCTTCTAATTTTATACTTGTTTCTTTTTTCCATTTCACCCATCATCTCCAACATCTGGTCCATCTTTACCTCCAAGTCTGATTTCTCCATTTTATCTGGTATACTTTGTTTTCTTGTTATCACTTTGGACATTTTGGTTTCTTAGCCTTCTTTTGTTTTTTATTAATTCTGCAACTTGGTTCACAAGTCATATATCAAACAGTTAAATTGGATTTGCTCCTCCAGTGCACCACCACACTCATTTTATATTAGGGTTTCTCCAAGAGCTGCATTCCAGCTACCTTCTATAGCCTCCGCTCTCATCCATGCATGCTCACTCTGCCCTGCTATTTCTCCTGCTTCTGCTCTTCCAGGCGCCACTGCTGCATATATATCTTTCTTTCCGCCCCTATTTGCGCAGGCGTATGCTCGCTCCCGTTTACTTTCTCCGTAAACGTCTTCTCCCCTTTTTTCTCGGGAGCAACTTCACTGGGCTCAGCTCGTAAGTAAACCGGATAGGTCTTCTCACCATTTTACAAGTGTCCTTTTAATGTTCTTCTTTTGTCACTAAGTGTAAGGTGGTGTGTGTGTGTGTTCATCCGACCTTGACAAAAGGTTCCTGCTAGAAGTTTTGGCTGAACGCCTGGGAAGGGGAATTTCACTGTTTTGGTTATCTTTCACTTGCTTGCTAGTCTGTGTGAAACTCCGTGTGAAGTCCTGCCTTGTTTATACTTTTTTGGCGGGAGCCTTTCTGTTACCCTGTAAAAGCTGTTGATTGAGATCTGAGTTTCAGTTCTCGCATTGCTTGTTCCTGACTAAGAATGCCAGCTCAATAAAGAACTTTTTACGGTTGCTATTGGCCTGGACTTTGCTACTTTGTTACACCACACTGTTCCCCAACAAATACTGATCTTACTCCAACACCTATCCAGGCGGCTACCTCTCTAGCACTTGAGAATGTATATCATCAAACCTCCCCCTTACATTGGGAGGTAGACCTCAGGTCCACAAATGTACTGGATAAAGATACTCTCCTAAAAACTCCAAAGAAATCTTGGTTCGAGGAACTGAAAGAGCTGAGGATGACCCCACTTCAATCAACAGAAGCCCACCCAAACATCAGCATCCCTCTGTCAAAGGAGGTTACTACGTCTCAGAAGACAGATCAGGTTATAGATAATAACAGATCATCTGGGATTTCCATTTCAAAATTACCGATTGAAATACATGCATTTAAGAGCTTCTTTGGATAATACAACTCAGCCAAGCCCCACCAAAGAGATTATAATTGACTATTCTTCCACGGCTTCAGATACACACATACCTCCAAAATACCAGACCCACGATTAGGCTACAAGGTAATGGATGTGTGGTCCAAAATGACCCGCGACGAAATTACAACCATAGACCAATCTCAGGTGGCAGCCAACCCTTATCAAAATCTCTTAACCAATCTAGGGACCAACACAGCATGGGAAGTATCTTTCCAAATCCAAGTCAGAGAAGAGATGTGATTTCCCTCATCTCCAGTGGAATATAGCCCGGGGATGGATCAAGAAATCACGATGTCGTGATTTCCTCACTTATCTACAAAAAATTTACATTTATATGCCTTACAAAGAGAACTTGGAATTCCAATTCAGAGCTTTGCCTTAAATGGCTACCAACAATACTCTCTTCCTGCTACAAAGAGTATCCAAAGTTTGAGATTCGATTATTTCTGGAGGGACTTTCACTATTTGTAGCCAACAGCATCAAAGAAGCAACTCCTCTCGACTCATGTCCCCCTCTTGCACAGGCTGTTTTGGTAGAGGGAAGCTCTTCACATGATTATAGTGAACTTGTGTGTATATACCTGCTGGATTGACCACGAGACTCCTTAATCCAACACATGGAGTGGGATAGTCATCATTTGTAGAAAATTTAGAAAATAAACAACCACATCTACCGGAGGTGATCCTGAGTACTTGGGTGATTTTAGCAGCCAGAGTGGAGTACGGACCTTTCTACCACTTTGGCCCATTTGAATCAGGAGGGATGATCTCGTTACAGCTTCTTCTAACCCCAGCTCTTAGAAGCTCCCTCAAAGGACTCTCCATACGTGAATGCGGCAGGAATTCAGTTAATCAAATTTGCCATCCAAATTTAACAAATTATGGTTAAAAGCGGCCTCCAAGTGCTATAGGAATGCAGATAGCTTTACCTTGGTAAACTTCGCTCGGTGCTTAAGCGTGATGCGATTACATCTTAATATCCCCCTATCTACACCAGTTATTGTCACATCTTTTTTAGCGTTGGGGACTTATTGCTAAGTGATCATCTTTCACTCAATGTAACTTTTCATTTGAGGAGTAGAAGACTAATACAAGAGGGACCCCACCAACTTTAGGCATCAGAAAATAACATGGTCACCTCAGGTGGCAGCTGCTACAGAAACACTACTTAGCTCTTTTACATTTAATAAATTAAAAGAGAATATATTACAGGCTGACACACCAGAACGTGGAATACATCACTTTGAACAACTAGTTTCAAATTTAGCAGGGGAACTTCAAGCCGTCTCCTCGACCAAATCTAAGGCTGTAAACGGTCATAGAGAATGGTTTGATCGCTACTGTATTGAATTTAACAACTTAATACGATCATTATATAGAAGTTACCGCAGCACAGGTGAGGAAAAGCTACTCAGCAATATATACTTTGTTACACTAAGCCCACTCCGTTTTAATTCCAAGAGTGTTTCATTTCTTTTTCTAAGTTCTTGCTGATTTAAGAGTATTGCAGAGCTTCGGGTGTATGGCTTACCGTCGTGTGCTTTTCTCGTCTCTTCTGCCTGGCAGGGTGTGAGTCCCCCACCGGGGGCTCTAAATGGGAGCCTCCCTCCACTCCAGTGGACGATATTGAAGAAGTCGCTTTCTTCTTTGGTCTCCCTTTTTTTTTCCAGGGAGAGTACCTCTCTTCAAACTCCGGTTTTGTGGTGTTTGAGAGTTGGTACAGTCCATTTTCACAACTTTGATGGCAGCCTTCAGACAGCCCGACCTCACCCATCCCGCTTTCAACCAGAAGTTCCCATATGAATAAGATTTACATCCAGGCAGCTGTATTTAGGATTGTACCAATTATTAACATTCTTATTTATGGTTTTGTTGTATTTTTTTGCTTGTTTTCAAATCCAAGACCACTTTCAAGAATCTAAGTTTTCTCTATGATGGATATAAATACAGCTTGTTTGCATGCTGGTGCATTCCTCTCTCCTTTCTGCTATGGTGCACAGGACACAACTGAAGGCCTCCAGATGTGAAAAGCCTTCAGCACAACCATCTGGACACTGAGCATGCCCATTGTCCACCCAAGGTGGGCAACCTTATAGTCCCACCCCACCTCCCACACTTCATCTATCAACCAGCAGGAGAAAAATGGAAGGGTTACAATGTCTGCAGTGATCTAGGAATTTCCCCACTCTTCAGGCTTTGACATCACTTCTGGGTGATGTGGTGTGTGTCATGTTCCCCCTCCCTAGCCTCTGTCCTAAAATTCCCTGGCTCGCAAAATCCCCCACTGAGCCACTCTGCAAGCCAGGGTTCTTCAAATGCAATTCAACTCAGCTTTAGAAACTTGGTTTCTGGAGGGGAAACAAACTCCCATTTGCCCCGGTGTTTACAGCAAACTGGCATTTGATCAAGGGTTTCAAAGCCTGGAGGCTTCCAAACATGAACATACTTGACAGGAGGGAGCGCAGAAGCTGGAGGCACACACAAGAAGAAGAAGAAGAAGAAGAAGAAGAAGAAGAAGAAGAAGAAGAAGAAGAAGAAGAAGAAGAAGAAGAAGAAGAAGAAGAAGAAGAAGAAGAGGAGGAGGAGGAGGAGGAGGAGGAGGAGGAGGAGGAGGAGGAGTTTGGATTTATATCCCCCCTTTCTCTCCTGCAGAAGGCTCAAAGGGGCTGACAATCTCCTTGCCCTTCCCCCCTCACAACAAACACCCTGTGAGGTGGGTGGGGCTGAGAGAGCTCCGGAAACTGTGACTAGCCCAAGGTCACCCAGCTGGCGTGCGTGGGAGTGCCCAGGTTAATCTGAATTCCCCAGATAAGCCTCCACAACTCAAGCGGCAGAGCTGGGAATCAAACCCGGTTCCTCCAGATCAGAGTGCACCTGCTCTTAGCCACTACGCCACTGCTGCACGCCGTTTGTGCTCCTCACATGTAGGGTTGCCACTTAGGAGAACTCCTGGGATTTTTCCTGCTGCCCCATTGTCATGCTACGGAGCACCAGGGTAAAAACTGCATCACTCAGCACCTGAGTGTCATTTCATGTTTTGGAAGAGAGAGCGATTATCATGATGATCTGGAAAATCCAAGTGCATCATTAAGTCACTTCCCCCGGGACGGCAAGCTGAGGGCTGGCTCTCCTGCCTCTCAAACAAACCTCTGCTTGCTTTGACACCGGAACGTGTCCTGTCTGGGCCCTCACCTCCCCCCACGCTTCTCAGCTTTCATGTTTGCACTCAGAGATGACAAAAACAGCATCCGTGTCTCCAATAACTCTCTTTCCTTGCAAGAAGACGAGCTTGTTGAAAACACAGAACATCTGGCCTTACAAAACAGGGGCCAGCAGTGTTAGAATACCGGGAGGCCACCAAAGCCCCCTGCTGTGCAGATTCAAGACTGCAGAGCTTTTAATGATCACGGTTTGGAAGGAAAAAAAGGAAAACCGAGCCAAGCCGTTCTGCCGAGTTTCTGCCAAATCCCTGCTTAGAAGTAAAGATTGCGCAAAATTACACTCAGGGCCAGTCTCCTTGCCAAGAGGAATGTTAAAGCCGCGCTGCCACCCATGAGGGGATTTGGCTGGAAAGAAGCGTGGGTTTCTGTTGCCCAGAACTGCACCTGCAGAAGAAATGTAGGCCGAAAGTCAAGAGGCTGCAGGGATTACTGAGGGGGGGAAAACAGATACTGCTAACTCAGCTGAGTCTCACTGTACAAAATCCAGCCAGAAGAAAAGTAAAGAAAGAGCTTGTACGGTTTTATATCCTCTGAAAGTGCCTCCACGTGCATAGAAATCATGAGGGGGTGGAATGTGGCTCGACTATATACAGCAAGAAAGTAAACGTAAAGCCAAGGGCCTTCTTTGAAAGAAGATCCTCCTCTCTCTATGCGCAATGTTGCACTTGGAGAGCCAGCGTGGTGTAGTGGTTAACAGCAGGTGCACTCTAATCTGGAGGACCTGGTTTGATTCCCCTCTCTGCCACTTAAACTGTGCAGGCTTATCTGGTGAACCAAGATTAACTTGTACACTCCAACACATGCCATCTGGGTGACCTTGGGATAGTCACAGTTCTTTGGAGCTCTCTCAGCCCCACCCACCTCACAAGGTGTTTGTTGTGGGGTGGGGGAGGGAAAGAAGATTGTAAGCCCATTCTAGTCTCCTACAGGAAAGAAAGGGAGGATATAAATCCAAACTACTACTACTACTACTACTACTACTACTACTACTACTACTACTACTACTACTACTACTACTACCACCACCACCATGTTTCTCCAAAAATAAGACAGTGTCTTATATTAATTTTTGCTCCCAAAGATGCGCTATGTCTTATTTTCAGGGGATGTCTTATTTTTCTGTGTTCTGTTCATCGGGCATGCTTCCAAACAAAAACTTTGCTACGTCTTATTTTCGGGGGATGCCTTATATTTCGCACTTTAGCAAAAGCTCTTCTACGTCTTATTTTCAAGGGATGTCTTATATTCGGGGAAACAGGGTACTACTACTACTACTGCTACTGCTACTGCTACTACTGCTGCTGCTGCTACTACTACTACTACTACTACTACTACTACTGCAACAGTTTTCAAGTCTAGGTTTCTTTTCAGGATGGCCCTTCAGACATAATGGCATAGTGAGGGGGTGTGGGCTGGAGCGGCTGGTGCTATTTCCCTGGAGGTGCATTGCAGGGCTGTGTCCCCCCCCCCCCCCGCAACTGTGCCCTGGTTCTGCAAGGGCACAGTTGAATGCTGGTGAGTGGGGCTGACCCCACTCCCACTCTCCTCATGGAGTTTGGGGTGGGGCGCAGCTGCGATAGTGGGGGGCACAGCACCCAGGTTTAGTCTCGGGCACCAATTGATAAAGCAACGCTCCTGTTCAGACTGTCCTGTAGTGGTTTTGTTTGCATTTGGCAGAAATGTCCCATTGTTTTGCAAAAGATCTTGCCAGCATTTTGTAGCTGAAAAGTTAATTTCTTTGCAATCTGTAAGTGTTACTCTAAAGCAGCTGGACATTTACATGGTCCCCACTCTCAGAGATGGTTTATAACAGCATTTTTTTCTGCTTTATGTTGTAGAGATTTTGATTAATACTACACCCCTGAGCAGTATTTCTGCCAGTTTACTTCAAGCCTGAGAAGGACACGATGCAAGCATAGGCAGAACTTGCTAGCTTAAAGAGGCCTTTTATAAGCTGTCTCACATAGGCCATTTCTGCACATATCCTTGAAATGTTTGCGAAACATTTGGAAACATTTGCTGTGTGGTTTCCGGGCTGTATGGCCGTGTTCTAGCAGCATTCTCTCCTGACGTTTCGCCTGCATCTGTGGCTGGCATCTTCAGAGGATCTGATAGTAGGAAAGCAAGGAAAGCATATATACCTGTTGGAGTATCCAGGGTGGGGTATATATACTCCACTTGCTTTCCTACTATCAGATCCTCTGAAGATGACAGCCACAGATGCAGGTGAAACGTCAGGAGAGAATGCTGCTAGAACACGGCCATACAGCCCGGAAACCACACAGCACCCAAGTGATTCCAGCCGTGAAAGCCTTCGACAATACATTTGGAAAATATTTGGAAAGTGGCAACTGTTGTGTGTCTCCCTCCCTCTCTTCCTTGAAACGATTCCTAGTTGCCGTTGTGGTCCTTGCGGGGTTTTTCCCAACAGATCTGTAGATCTGATGCTACAAGGGTTGTGACTTCATAGCTACAGAGACAAGGACCCCCCTCCCAATATTTTTTTAAAAAAAAATTGGCATAAATACAGCACGAGACAGCTCAGCAAATGAGGAAGCCCGGGGACTGCAGAGCAGTGTGGGAAACTGTTTAAAGAGTTCTGCCGAGCAAGTGAAAATGCTTTCACAAAAGAATCACTTCCAGAAAACCATCTCCCAAAAAGTATCACTAAGGAGAGGATTCAGTAGAAATATTTTCAGTCTGAAAATAAAACGTTTTGGGGAAAAAAATGTGGAACTTCATGGAGGAAACGTTTCATTTCCCAGCATCAAAAAGTTTTATTTTGGTTGTGTGGAAAGGGCCATAGAGGCATTTCTTAGTGATTGTTTAAAGTGTTTACAGTGGGGCTTTCCCCACTAACCTTCTGCTGCGCGCTACTCTGGGAAAGTAGCGCGGGGTCCAGTGGCGCTCCCCACTTGCAAGGGCGGCAACCACGCAGCTGCCCCGACGCTGCCGCTCTTGCACCACCTCAGCACGCGTCATTCCTGGCGCTGAAGAAACGGCACCTTTTGATGACCCCGCGGGGTCGTGGGGAACCCCGAGAGCACGCCAGGAATGGCTCGCGCTGAGGGGGGCGCGAGAGCTGCGCACAGCAGAAGGTGAGTGGGGAAAGCCCCAGTGTTTTCTGTTACATTTCAACACAAACAGTGCTATTTTTTATTTAGAACGTGATTTGCACTTAGGGCTTGCTTTCAGCGTTCCTATTGAGTGTGTGTCACTTTAATTTTCTTTAGTGTGATCAGTGCCAGGTTATATTTCATTGGGACTGTTTGATTTTTCAGTTTGTTAAGCGCTATTAGTACTAGGCAACATTTCCACCGGGAGAGCTTTACTTAAGCTGCTTTATTTAAACAAATAGACACTACACCTAAAAATGCTTGACACAGAGCTTTATTTTGGCAAGTTTTTCTCAGTGCATTGATGTTAGAGTATTCAACTTTTTTATTTCTCAATCCTCAAGTCTTTGGACTGGGAACCCAAGATACAGAAATGTATTTATGATAAGGTGACCAGATGGTCACCTTTGTAAACTGAGAGGGGGTAGGCGCCCGCGCGCGCATGCACACACAACCGCAGGAGCACCCTGCCTTCTGGGGCACTGCCGTATCCCGCCCTGTGACAGGGCGGGAAACGGCAGCGCCCCAGAAGGCCGTGTTCCTGTGGCCGTGCGCGTGGGAGGCTGCCACACTGCCTTGCGCCCCAGAAGGCAGTGCGGCAGCCTCCCAAAAATCGGGACAATGGAACCAACCCGCGGGACGTGGGACAAATTCTGTGAAGGCGGGACTGTCCCGCCAAAAGTGGGACGTCTGGTCAGCCTAATTTATGATCACTGAGCCTCCAGGTAAGGCCTGGAAATCCTGGAAATAGCAACCTGATCCCCTCCTCCTCCCACTGGTGACCACAGATGACATGGCTATCTGTTAGGTCTCAGAAATGTTAGGTCTATGACCCTTCAGTCAACAAACAGACTCTGAGGTATTGATCAATAGCGTTTATTGAGCAGGCATCGAAGCACCACACTAGAAAAGCCAGTTCTGGCGAAGTTGGCCTTCACAGTCCCTTTTATCCCCAAAGCAAGCCCACCTCCCATTTTCCCAAGAAGTTGTGAAAAACAGTCTTTGGAGCTAAGGCGCTGCAAGGTCGCAAGCAGATAGTGACAGAAAGCCACCTGGTTTCCTGCCCTCACAAGTTAATGGATGCAACTCTTTTTTAATGGGAGCAGGGCAGAGGTGGGATACAGCAGGTTCTCACCAGTTCCCAAGAGTGGGTTACTAATTATTTGTGTGTGCCGAGAGGGGGTTACTAATTGGGTCCGCTTTTCCACCTCCACGCCCTGGACTCCCCGAGAGGCATCCTGCCTTTGAACGTGAAGGTTCCATATAGCAATTGCGACTAATAATGTAACTCCCTGAACTGGGTTAATCCCTTTCAGGTACTGCAATTCAATGATTCTCAGCCTTTCATACCTTTTATCTCACCAGTCTCTATCAAAGAACCTGTGTGTTTCACCATTGCTGTGTTCAGATTTGTGAGTTGGGGCATTTTCTATAATGTGATGATGATTTAGAAATGACCGGGTGCAAAAAAATGTGGTGGGGTGGCTGCCCATGGGGGGGGGGCATCCAACTCAGGTTTTGCCCAGGGCTCAGGTTTGCCTAGGTACGCCTCTGCCCCCTTTGCTGAGGGAACCTGTTACTGAAATTTTTGCTGAGGGAACCTGTTACTGAAATTTTTGGATCCCACCACTGGACCAGGGTGTCAGGGGAGATAAATTTATTAGATAAATATCTAATAAATATCACCAATACTTTGCATCTGGTGTAAAATGCCGAGGTCTGAATAGATAACAGCACTGGTTGGAACTGGTACTGGGTTGCACCTTTTAGAGTGAAAAATGGGACTGTGGCAACAAATGGAGCATGTGGCCCACTGCGAAGACAGAGTGAAGGAAAAATATAGTCGTCACTGCATCAACATACTGGAGACGAATTTTAGATGGTGCACTGGATGGAGAAGCTAATCTGGGTAATCAGGAAACTCCATAAGCACAGTCTTATCCCTGGTAATTTTCCTCTTCTCTTTCTGGGATAAAGTTGTCCCAAAAATACACAGAGATTATAGGAAGCCAAATTAGTCCACGGCCCAATCCAAAAACAAAATCCAGGAATTTTGGTTAATCTTAATTGAAGACATTATATGGGTTTTGTTTTGGAGACAGGGCTTTGGCCAGCACAAGCTACTTATGGCCTCTGGAATAAACATGATAGGCATCTTCCAACAAGCTAGCTTTGCTTGTATGGAGCAACCCAAAAAACCTGGCTTGGACAACACACACACTCATAGTGCATCCTAGGAAAAGGTACAGAACTCTTATCTAATGCACAGAGGTTCCTCAACACAGAAATGGATGGAGTCAGGATTCCTCAGTGGCAGGAAGCCTGAAAGGCACAAACGGAGGACACTTTTAAAAGGGCCAACACTATGCTCAGAGGTAGTGCAAAGGGCTGTCAAGTCTAAGGTGACCAGATGGTCACCTTGTGAACCCGGGACGGGGGTAGGCGGCTGTGCACGTGCAACTGCAGGAGCACACTGCCTTCTGGGGCGCTGTCATTTCCCACCCTGTGACAGGGTGGGAAACGGCAGTGCCCCAGAAGGCCGTGCTCCTGCAGCCTCCCAAAAATCGGGACAATGGAAGGAACCCGCGGGACAAATTGTGCGAAGGTGGGACTGTCCCGCCAAAAGCGGGACGGCTGGTCAGCCTAGTCAAGTCACAACTGACTCATGTGATCCTTCGTGGGGTTTTCAAGGAGCAAAGAGATGTTCAGAGTTGGTTTGTCATTGCCTGCCTCTGTGTATCCACCTTCAACTTCCTTAATAGTCTCCCACCCAAACCCTAACCAGGGCCAACCCTGCTTAGCTTCCAAGATCTGACGAGGTTGGACTGGTCTGGACCATCATATCAGCACAAAAGTCATACAGAGGTGGTTTGTCATTGCCTGCCTCTGTGCTGCAACATCCTTAGGGGTCTCCCAACCAAGTATTAACAAGGGCCTATCCTCAGTCGCATAACTACCACGGGGCAGGCGGGGGGTGCCGTTGGAGTCACATGGGGTAGAAAATCGCCCACACACCCCTCCCCTGTCTCACAAGGCCTGGCAGAAGCCTGGCCCAGTGGAGGTTGCTGGTGGTGGCCCCTGCCCAGCCCCGCCCCACCAGCCAGGAATGAAGGTGCAGCTCCCCCATTCCTCATTTCCACAGAAGACACGTTTCTTATGAAAAGAGATATTCTGACTTTTACCATAGAATCTTTGAGAAACGCACGAGTGTTCCTGCTGTCCATGGGGTGGGATGCTCTATGGCCTAATGTGCCACACTTGTCATTGGAGGTCCTACCTGTGCACCTGGACATCTTACCTGCTCCTCACTTCGTGACTGTCAAGTGAAGCCTGGGGCTCCAGTACTCTTACACATAACCCCCCTCATTACACCTGGAGGATGGCAGCCCTACACTATACCTTTCAGGTCTGCAGGGATCAAACTCTGTGGATTAACTGTGGCATGTCTTCTGTGGAAATGAGGAATGGGGGAGCTGTACCTGGAAGACATTGGTTGCTGCCCAGGAGGCTGGGATCTGGTAGGTACCCGGGGACCCGATTCCATGGTTGTTTGGATGGTGAGTCTACGTTGGAGATCCGCTGCAGTCATCCTTTCCTGAGCCTCTAGATCAATAAGTTCTCATTCTTTGCGAAGAAGGGCTGCTCGCTGTCTATCCAGCGCCTCGCGTTCTCACTGGAGTTGCATGCGTTTGGCCTGCTGTGCCGCCAACCTGTTGGTATTCTGCTGATGTAGGGATCGGAGGTGTTGAGTTCCCGCATAATGTAAGGAACCAGTAAAGTCCAGGCCAAAAGTAACTTTTCAAGTTCTTTATTGAGCTGGCATTCTAAGTCGATCACAAGCAATGCGGGAACTGACCTCCCAACGTTCGAACAGCCTCTTTTACGGGCTCCCCACCAGTTCCCGCCAAAGTTAGATAAACACCTGTAGTTCCCATCCGAAAACCACATTGAAACAGTTTCACACAGACAGGCAAGAGAAACAGGAGATACAGATACTAGAAACTACAGATACTAGAAACACTCCCCAATCTTGGCGTCCCCCCCAACCTTGTCAGACGAAAACCTTCCAAGGCTAAGCAGCAACCTTACAATTCCTTTGTCTGCATACATGGAGCCCTCGTAATCCCCTTTCCAGGATAGCCAGCCTTGTATGTATGTTTCTCAACAAGTTTAAAGACAGAAAGCTAAACAAAATGAATGAAACCTCAGATGTAGGCAACTGTAATCTAATACACAGAGAATTGCAAATGACAAAGTTCTGTTCAAAAACCCTGGTTTTGGAAGGGAACATATATTTTTAAATCTAAAAATAACTTGTGTTCACTCTTTTCTTTTCTTTTCTTTTCTTTTCCTTTCTTTCTATCTTTCTTTCTTTCATCTCTCTCGCTTTCTTTTTGGTGGAGGGAGTAATGTAATCTATGGGTGCCTCTTCTAGCTGTGACATGAAAAATTCATGGTTTCAGCGGCTGCCTCGTGAGAGATGATAATGTAGACATTTATCAAAGCAACCATTCTAATAGTTTTCATCTAAATCTCTGAAATTTCAAGAAATTCTCCCAGAAATGAGAACAGAAGGAAATCTACCATAGAAAGGGGGGGGGGTACTGAGCTCTTTCTCGATGCCTGTCAATTATATCGTGCAAAGTTGAGTCTGGGGGGGAAGTAGCAGTTCCGGGGCCTTAATCTTTTACAGCATCCCTGGCCTGGGGCCCCCCAAAGTATTACTAGATGCCCAAATAAATATTCTCTTGTTACATCAACCCCTTTCTGCTTCAAATCAGCTTACCAAAAGGACCGTCCTGCAGACAGTAGGCTACAGTTTTTAATTTGTCAGGTTTTCCAGCTCTGGGTTAGGAAATTCTGGGAGATTTGGGGTGTGGATCCTGGAGACAGGCGGAAATGCCACAGGGTCCAGCCTATCATGCTGCCATTTTCTCCAGGGGAAATTATCTCCGTCATTTGGAAATCAGTTGTAATGCCAGGCGATCTCCACGGGATTCTTTCTGTGAGAATCCCCTCAGCTCCCAGGCTCACCCAGGCTCTGGGTCCAAGGCCGGAGTGAGGGAGAACTGCGCCTGGGGCATGTGTGAGCCCTGAGCCCCTGCCACACCCCACCCGCCCTGCCCTGCAACGCCCCCACTATGCCCCTGAACCGGCACACGCCTGGTGTGTTGCGCATGCCCCGCCCCCTTGCCACTACACCACCGGGGGTGGGTGGGATACACCGGGGGTTGGTGGGAGGGAGGGCTGGCAAACCAACAGTTCATGTACGCCCCCACTGCAAAGGGCAGAGTCAAAGAAACCATCAGCTCTGCTAAACTGCAAGTTCTGTGTGGCGTAGGAGGTTAAGAGCTTGTGTATCTAATCTGGAGGAACCGGGTTTGATTCCCAGCTCTGCCGCCTGAGCTGTGGAGGCTTATCTGGGGAATTCAGATTAGCCTGTGCACTCCCACACACGCCAGCTGGGTGACCTTGGGCTAGTCACAGCTTCTCGGAGCTCTCTCAGCCCCACCTACCTCACAGGGTGTTTGCTGTGAGGGGGGAAGGGCAAGGAGATTGTAAGCCCCTTTGAGTCTCCTACAGGAGAGAAAGGGGGGATATAAATCCAACTCCTCCTCCTCCTCCTCCTCCTCCTCCTCTTCTTCTTCTTCTTCTTCTTCTTCTTCTTCTTCTTCTTCTTCTTCTTCTTCTTCTTCTTCTTCTTCTTCTTCTTCTTCTTCTTCTTCTTCTTCTGTGTGAAGACAGCTGAGGCCAGTCCAGGGTGGGGAGTGGGAAACAGCAACAGAGCATCTGTCCAATCCTGGGTATCTCCAGCCCCACCCAGGAGCTTTGATGATGGGCAGGTGGCAGAAAAATAAACCAATTAAAAATAGAAGGATCAGGTCGTAGGTGATGTGAAAGACCTTCCTCTGCCTGGGCAGCCACCGCCACTCTGAGCAGACAGTACTGGCACTGATGAGCTAAGGCAGGGATGGCGAACCTTTTTGAGACTGAGTGCCCAAATTGCAACCCAAAACCCACTTATTTATCGCAAAGTGCCAACACAGCAATTTAACCTGAACACTGAGGTTTAAGTTTAGAAAAAACAGTTGGCTCTGAGGCATGCATTACTCAGGAGTAAGCTTGGTGGCAGTCAGTGGCTTTGCTTTGAAGCAACCGTGCAACTCTTCCAACAGGTGAAACACGACCCTAAGGGGGTTTACTCAAAAGCAAGCCCCACTGCCAGCAACTGAGCTTACTCCCAGGTAAAGGATCGCGCTTTAGTTCTTCACATGAAAATCAGTGGGGTTTAACAGTGCTTAACAGGGTTACCTACACTGCTTCCCCAAAACTAGGGGGCTTTCCCCACTCACCTTCTGCTGTGCGCCGCTCTTGCGCCCCCTCAGCACGCGTCATTCCTGGCGTGCTCCGCGGGGGATCATCAAAAGGTGCCGTTTCTTCAGCACCAGGAATGACGCGCGCTGAGGTGGTGCAAGAGTGGCAGCGTTGGGGCGGCTGCGTAGTTGCCGCCCTTGCAAGTGGGGAGTGCCGCTGGACCCAGCGCTACTTTCCCGGAGTAGCGCACAGCAGAAGGTAAGTGGGGAAAGCCCCCAGGTCTCAGGTTTAATGCTAATAATCGAGCCCAGCAGCCCAGGCCAGCGTACTTGTGTGTGTGTGGGGGGGGGACTCTGAGCGTGCCCACAGAGAGGGCTCTGAGTGCCACCTCTGGCACCCATGCCATAGGTTCGTCACCACTGAGCTAAGGGATAGGTTTGTGTGTTTGAATGTATGAAACCCTGCTTTAGGGGGAGGGCTGTGGGCCAGCACTGATTTTGGCATGCAGAAGATGCCAGGTTCCATTCCCATCATTGCCAGTGAAAAGGACCAGGTGATGGCCAAAGTTAGCCCGATCTTGTCCAATCTTGAAAGCTGAACAGGGTCAGGCCCAGTTAGTGTTTGGATGGGTGATCCCCAAAGAAGTCCAGGGCTGCTATGCACAGGCAGGCAGTGGCCAACCACCTCTGAGTGACTCGTGTCTTGAAAACCCCATGAATGGGTTGCCATCAGTCAACAGCAACTTAACAGCTCAAAACAAAACCAGATTTAATTTTTAGCAGTAATCTCTACCCATTGGACTTGGATGAACATTAAATTGGGAAGTCTGCAATTTCCAATATCTCTCAGATATTTTTTTTAAAAAATAAAAATGATGCTATGTTGGGTCTCTTGTGTGATGCTCCGTTTTGCTGGCAAATCAGGAATAGTCATTTAAGTTTCTCTTCAGTTCACCCAGCAGAAGCAGGTGTGTTTAAAATAACATCAATTTATTTATTAGTCAGATAGAAGGACAAGAACCACTGCTTTCAAGACAAGAAATCAACAGTTCTCACTAACAAATAGAACTAACTGAGCCGAGGCTCTGCCAGATGAGACTAAACCAACATTTATGTCAGAGGGAGGATCAGATTCTTCCATTGAAACGTATACACAGTTTTGAGTATGAAGATCAGTTTTGAAAATGGTTAATGCTGCTGCCCATAATCTGGAAAGGTGGAAGACGCATTTGTTTGATCCAGTTCTTCAGGTTGACTTCAAGAAAAAAATGAACAGGCATAGATAACTTTTTGTCTGGTATCTTTTGCAATTATTATTTCAATAGTGCTTGAAATAAGCTTTACAGTCCTTAATTTTCTCACATTTTTGCACCAGCCATCATGTCACGAAACCCTGTGAAGAGGGGAAAGTGAGGCGGGCAGATGGCTTGCCAAGGACCACCCAGTGACTCCATAGCTGAACCAGAACCAGAATCTAGATCAGACCCCTCTGATCTGTGTTGGTTGTCAAAATGCTGTTTCAGACTCTGGGTCCAGTGTTTTGTTTTCAATAAAAACTCGAAAAGACAAGAATGCGATGAACTTTCCAAGTTTGGCTTCAGCATCTCAGAGTTTAAAAATCTCCAGTGTTTCTTGAACCTGGAATTTCTTTGTCTTTCCAAGGGTAATTTATGATGTTCCTGTTATTTCCTTTCACCCTTCGCTGTAGTTTTTTTTATTCCTCTCTTTTCTAAATTGCTTTATTCCCTTGTGAACCCCCCTCTTCGACGTGTTTAATTAAAATACGTAACACTTCCTTAATCTGCTCTTCCCTATATCGTGCTTTCAATTTCGCTTAAAACTTCATTTCTGGCTGTATTAACTCTGCCGCTATCCTTCATCCACAAAGAAAATGAAATCTAATGAGCATCTGTCAAAGACTGCTTGCCACGGGAATGCAGTTATCACTTAGAACGGGAACGGCAAAGGAGCTGAAAATTAGAATTTTAAAAAGGGAAAGACAAAGAAGAAGACATTCCAAACTTTTTGATCTGCATGGAATGGCTTGCAGTTGTGTCTCTGGTTGTCGCAGAGACCAGAATCCATCGATTAAATGCTTATAGAATCATTAGTATGGAGTGCAAGAGGGGGAACCTGTCGGGGGGGGGGGCACCAGAAAGACTGAGCACAAGGTCTTTTCAGTGCTGAAAAAATAGATGAGTTTGAAGATGAGAGCCCAAAGGTCTGGAAAGGTTCAGAATAGCCTGAGCTTTGCTCCTGACGAGGAGATGTAGCTTGGCCCTTTCTCATTCATTCTCTGCCTGCACAGAAAAACACAGCCATCCCATACTACTAGAAGGGGAACAGTTAAGAGCTGCAGGCTCCAATCCAGAGAATGGGGTTCGATTCCCCACTTCTGCACTTGAAGCCTTCTGGGGTAACCCTGGGCCAGCCACAGTTCTCTCAGGACTCTCTCAGCCCACATGGAGGCAGCACGCCACCTCTGAACCTCTCTTGCCCTGAAAACCCTATGTAAGGTTGCCTGTCAATAGACATTAACCAGACTTTGATATTGACAATGGTACTCTTTATGGAAGGTCTGTGCAAGGCAAGGCATCATACTTTCCATAGCCAGATTTGAGAAATGTGAGAAAGCCAGATATAACAGGCACCTCCCCGCAGCACTTGGCCTTACTTGCAGCTGGTGCAGGAAGAAAGCAACAGGAACAGTTAGAATATTTATGTCTAGCTGGATGATTAATATTATCTCGTTGCCTGGCACTATGGTCGAATCCCCACTACCATCTTAGCCAGGTTTCAGAACACAAACTAACCAGGTTTGAGGGACGACCTCCCCAGTCGAATCCCCACTACCGTTTAGCCAGGTTTCAGAACACAAACGACCTCAAACCTGGTTCAAACCTGGGGTTCAGTTTTAGTGGGGATTCGACCTATGAGACTGTGGAATGCAGGGGCCAGATGAGCCTGGGAGAGCACGGGAAGCAAGGCCAGCTATGGATCAGAAGCAAATGGCTGCAAACTGAATGATGTCAGCTCTGACATGATCAGGCTTTTGGGTACCAAGCTCCCGACAGGAGACAGCAATAAACTGTCACTAGAATTAGGTGCTTCGTAGCTGAAACTGTGAAAGAGATTAGGTGGTTAATAGCAGAAGCTGCAAAAACACTTGGGTGAGAAGTAATTGATCAGGACTCTGATACCCTACAGAGTCATCATGAGTTGAGTGTGACTTGACACACACCGTTCAGGGGCTGCTACTTGAACAACCACAGGCTGGAAGTTTATCAGACAACTGGCAGTCAACCCCAAAATAGATTGACTGTCAGTTGTTGGACCGCCACCGGGGCACCTGCTGGTGGTTAGCCAGGAGCTAGACGTAGATCCATCAGTGGTTGTTCATGGCTCCATCATAGGAAAGCCATATCTCTTGCCTGCCCCCTCCTCACATGCAGGGGGTCTCGCCATTCAATTTCCAGCATTTCTCCTCCATGTAGAGTTTCAGTATAACCTCCAGCCATGAGACCTGGTGGGAGGGGGTGTGTCCAATCCACTCCCAGAGGAAAGGTCTCAAGGGTGTCTCTTCCACTCTGGTCAGGGCCATATCATCTAGGATACCTTCTGGGGGACCCTCTCCAATGCCCTCGAGAACATTCCAGACAGCTCCACCATCTGCACCTTGGGCCCCATGGTCGCTGTTGGCCCCATTGTCGATAGTCTCCCCACCCATAGCTCCATCCATAGTGGTGGGAATGGAAGTAGGTGCAGGAGTCTAGGAGAACTGGCTTAATGCTAGGTCTTCCAACCTTAAACCAATAAACGGACTCTGAAGTATTGATCAGTAGCATTTATTGAATAGGCATCGAAGCACTACACTTAGCAAAGCCAGTTCTGACGAAGCTGACATTCACGGTCCCCTATATCCCCTGCAGAGAACCCCCTCCCATTTTCCCAAGAATTTGTGAAAAACAGCCTTTGGTGCTGAGGGACCCCAAGGGTGGTGGCAAGAGAAAGCCACCTAGCTTCCTACCCTCTGAGATAAGGGATGTAACACTGTTCTTGTGAGACAGGAGTACCAGAGGAAGCCTAGTTGTCTACAAAGCATGTGAAGCCATAAAGTAAAGATCAAGGAAAGAATGTACAGATGGCAGTGGAGACATATAGCAAGCGGGTTACATATATCTTCCTAGCAGCAGCAATTTGTTATTTAAAGCAGTTGCACGGTTCTGGGAATGTATCTCAATCATCTACATAACATCCCCCTGACACCTTCCATACTGCAAGTCCATGTTCCATGTGGCTTTTGAACATGCAGGTCCCATGAACATCCACCCAGTCTTTTCAGATGGTCAAAGGGAACCCTTGCTCCCATTTTCACCAGAAGATGGTTGGATCCCACTCACTGGCTGCAGACTTCTGAGTGAAACTGTGAAATTAGAAGCTTGCAGAAACTGATACACATCAGAAGACAAAGTGTTCCCAGAGTGCAAACTAACATTATGATGGCAGAACTGGGTGGTTACAGTCGTGTTTCCTCAGATACACACCGGGTCAAAAGAAACCAGCAGAACGCGCACCTGCAGCCTAGAGCATTGGAGAAGGTCCCTTCTCTACATTAATGTGCAACAGTCACAGAGATTCATTTCCTCTCTTAGCAAATACATCAAATACTAAATCCGTTCATCATTCCTTTCTTGATACGATGTCAACAGTTTATTTCAAGGAGATTGCCTTTCAAGGGTGAACAGTGACACCACCAATACTTTTACCTTGTTAAATAGCATCCATAAACAATGCTCATGAACATAAAGCTTAATTAATCTGTAACCTGCCCAACTTAGTAAGTCATAGTAAAAGTGACAAATAATCTTGCACACAGCTTAGTCCATTCCACAGGTATTTCCCCCTGTTTAGTTCTGGAAATGTTTCCACTTAATTTTTTCTCCTTTGTTTCTAAAAACGTTTTATCACAATATTTTTTCCTTGAAACGTTTTTGAGCTAGCTTCCCTCACTGTGTGATCACTCTGCAACATTTTCCCCCTCCAAAAAACTTGCCCTTTACCCACACTTCCTGTGCAAGTCACCAAAGCTCCCCTTTGGCACTTGGTCTGCCATTTTTCCACCCCTCACCACGCTGCTTCACCCCTCTCCTCTAGTTTTCATAATTTCTTAAGTTCTCTTGTACCCTCAGTTTTTTCAGCTCAACAAATCAGCGATGCTAGGAATCATCGCTACAGCGCATGAGTAGAAAAAAAGCAAAATAATAATAATGATGATGGTGGCCAGGAAATAATTGTGAGGAGGAAAGTGCAGACAAATTTCATAGGAAATGATGTGATCAAAAACCCCTTCCAAATGGAGTAGGTGCGATGTGAAGACTAGACCTAAGGAGTGGTATCTTTCTGTTGCAAAGGTAGAGAACAGTGCTTATGACTCAGCTGGATCCCATCAAAGGAAAGTGTAGCCCAGAATCCCCTGTGGTAGCATGCAGGAGTTGGGCTGTCACTTATTTTCCACCCAGAGTCTCCTTCACATACTGTGTGCTCCCATCCCCTGAAAGTTAATGCATGATTCTAGGCAGCAATGCCTCAGGCTTCTATTCCAAACACAATTAGGCTTGGAGATTTGGATGCAATAAATACCAGATTTGGCTTCGGGGACGGGGACGGGGCGGGATAGAAATTTAAAGTATAAATAAATAAATAAATAAAATAAAAATCGGCCAAATATGCCCAGCCCGAATATGCAAGGTATTTGGGCTTTGGGGGTATTTTTCACGTTTTGGCCTGCAGGGGGCACATTTTCAAGCCAATATTTCAGGATATGATCCAGGGACTGTCCTGATGATACCACCCGAGTTTGGTGAAGTTTGGTTCAGGGGGGCCAAAGTTATGGACCACCAAAGGGGCTGCCCCATCTCTCATTGTTTCCAATGGGAGTTAACAGAAGATGAGGGCTACCCCTTTGAGGTTGCCGGTCAGGGGTTCAGTTTTAAAGCTAGTGGCACCAAAATTTCAGGATATCATCCAGAGACTGTCCTGATGATACCACCCTAGTTTGGAGAAGTTTGGTTCAGGGGGTCCAAAGTTATGGACCCTCAAAGGGGTAGCCCCATCTTCTGTTAGCTCCCATTGGAAACAATGGGGGATGGGGCACCCCCCTTTGGGGTCCATAACTTTGGCCCCCCTGAACCAAACTTCACCAAGATCAGGTGCTGTCATCAGGACACTTCCTAGATCATACCCTGAAATATTGGTGCCACTAGCTTTAAAAATGCGTCACTTGCAGACCAAAACATGAAAAACACCCGAAAATATTAAAAAATTCAAACCTGCCTGAATTTTCAGATATACACGAATATTCAGGTTTATCTGAATATGCTATTTATTTTATTTGGGCATACAGATAATTTTATGCCCAAATAAATCCGAATCTGAATTTTACCGAATTTCTAGGACAGGGGTCTGCAACCTGCAGCTCTCCAGATGTTCGTGGACTACAAATCCCATCAGCTCCTGCCAGCATGGCCAATTAGGAATTGTAGTCCATGAACATCTGGAGAGCCGCAGGTTGCAGACCCCTGTTCTAGGATATTTACATACCCTAAACACAATTTCCTGCAGTGAAGAAATGAAAGCATGAAGCTGCCTTCTACGTCATCAGACCATTGGCTCATCAAGATGAGGTCAAGCGGAGGCCTTGTGTTCTGCTCCCCCACTATTTCCTCCATACCTTCCCTGAAGGCCCCAATAGCCTCTCCCCTTTCCCTGGTTCCTTCTCTCCTTCCCACCCAACAGCCAACATACCTTTATCTGTGCCCCCCCCCATCTTCAATTTTCCCTCCTTCCCTCAACAGCATCTACCACAGAAAAGTCTGGCCAAGTTGCACAGTGCCGGCTAAGTCTGCACAGCTGAGTCTGGTTGAGTTGCATGGCTGGAAATCCATAAAGATTTCACTTTCCCCTGTATCCTGCTCTCTGCACAATTTCTCTTTTCCCTCCTTCTGGCAAACGCCATATCCTTTCTCCTTCCCCTACATCCTCCTTTCCTTCTCAACCATTCACCAACCCTGTTTTTATCTGCATATTTATTATTTATTTACTTCACCTTTATTATTTATTTATTTCATCTCACCATTCACCACAATGGGGACCCAAAACAGTTTTTATCAGTCTTCCCTTCTCCATTTTGTTCTTAAAGCAACCCTACCAGTTAGGTTAGACTGACAGAAAGTACCATTACTCAGTGAGTATCCATAGCGATATGTTTCTGGTGGGTTGTCATGTTGTTCTGCAATGTTGTTCATGTTGTTCATGTTGTTCTACTAGAGTCCAGTAGCACCTAGGACCAACTAGATTTCCAAAGCAGACATTTCACGAGTCAGAGCTTCCTTTGTCAGAGAGGTGATTCAAATCTCAGTCTCCAAAGCAGCAGTGGCGTAGGAGGTTAAGAGCTCATGTATCTAATCTGGAGGAACCGGGTTTGATTCCCCGCTCTGCCGCCTGAGCTGTGGAGGCTTATCTGGGGAATTCAGATTAGCATGTGCACTCCCACACACGCCAGCTGAGTGACCTTGGGCTAGTCACAGCTTCTCGGGGCTCTCGCAGCCCCACCTACCTCACAGGGTGTTTGTTGTGAGGGGGGAAGGGCAAGGAGATTGTCAGCCCCTTTGAGTCTCCTGCAGGAGAGAAAGGGGGAATATAAATCCAAACTCTTCAAAGCCAAGTCTGAAGGTCTGATCATTGTACCACACTGGTTTTTGTGGGGCAGCTACTGTGAAACAACAGCAAGCAGCCAGGCCTGGGTAGATCATGCAAGTTGGATGGTTGTCTGATAATTGTTTCTAGTTGTCTGATGGTTGCTCCTAGACTGGCCCTGATGAGTCCTCTCAGGGATTTTCCCCCCTCCTCCCCACCATCTACTGATAGAAACCAAGCCTGTAAGGCAGGCAATACTGTTGTGGTTTCCTAGCAACAGACATGGAGGGCATCCATCACTTAAAGCTACAAATGTTCCTTTTATCATTTTTCTACATACCCAGGGCTATACTCTGGTGCGAAGAAAGATACGTCTTGTCTGTGCATAGCTCCAATCTCAAGAATTAAATATCCACAAATTTGGCCACATGGAGAATTAGTTATATTTATTGTCTGCTCGGAATGATGATGGCTCTGCAGGATTTCAGGCAAAGGTCATTCACATCAATGACTACCTGGTCATTTTAACTAGAAATGAAGATATAATTGAACCTGGAGATCTCTGAATGCTAAGTATATGCTCTACCAATGGAGCCGTGGGGGCATCACTAAATAAAAAACTGATTCTTTTATTGCTGCTGTTTGTATAACCAGCCTCCCTATAGTGAGAGAGTCCAAGCCTGCTACCGGTGTAGCAAATGGTACTTAAAGTCAGCCCCCCCCCCTCCCACTCACCTCTCCGTCAATTAAAAGTGAACACTGAAAGGCCAACCCTGCAAGAGGTTTTAACTTCATAGGAACTGTACAGATCAGTTGCCCAATCGCTTCACCTGAGCTTAAAATTAAAATCTCCACCTGCCAGCCATGAAGGAACCCATTAAGCATTCTGTGGCAGGAGCCGACATCCCTTTTTCGAAGGAAGAAGTATTGGGACATTCATCCAAACGAGCAGCCCAATGGACTTAATGTCCCCAGCTGCTTTCTAATTCTGCTTTAATGAAGATATAATTAAGAGGGAATGCCAGTCAAGCAGACCATGGTAAGAGGATAATGACCTCCCACCACCACTGAAATGGAAGGCAGTAAACACTGCAGGTGAGCAGAGATGTTTATTTTCAAAGCAGGGTACATTGATCCAGTGATACTGGCTGAGGACATTCAAATGCATGGCACCAGCTGCAAGACGGACTAAAAACTTGCTCCCGTCCAGCCACAAGGTAACTGTAGAGACGGAGATCCCGTCGAAAGGCATAAAGGCCTTTCTTAATATGGAATCTTTAGAAGAAGAAGAAGAGTTTGGATTTATATCCCCCCTTTCTTTCCTGCAGGGGCTTATCATCTCCTTGCCCTTCCCCCCTCACAACAAACACCCTGCTAGGTAGGTGGGGCTGAGAGAGCTCAGAAGAACTGTGACTAACCCAAGATCACCCAGCTGGCGTGTGTGGGAGTGCACAGGCTAATCTGAATTCCCCAGATAAGCCTCCACAGCTCAGGCGGCAGAGCTGGGAATCAAACCCGGTTCCTCCAGATTAGATACACGAGCTTTATTGACATATAAATTTAAACAAGGTTATTCTAAAAACTTAGGCACAGCAGATGTAAAACGGTCAACATTAAAATAACCATAGCACTGATAATATAGAGTTAAGAACATTTAAGAATGACAAAGCAAAGAAATTTAGCTGTCTGTTCAAGAACATCTGTAACTTCATTATTTAAAAGAAATACAGTCTCTTCTTGCTCAGTAAGTTCACTGCTTCTCAGTATAAAGGCCTTTCACAAAGCACTGAGAATCCTGATCTTACAGTAGGGGTGGCCAACCTATGGTGCTCCAGATGCTCATGGACTACAATTTCCATCAGCCCCTGCCAGCTTGGCCATCCCTGTCTTGCAGGAACCAGGGTGGGCACTCCTCCCCAGGTGGGGCTGGCACTCTCCTGGAATTCAGACTGATCTCCAGAGTACAAAGCTGGGTTCTGCTGGAGAAAATGACAGCTCCAGAGGGTGGAGTTTGGCGTTACAGCCCTGCTGAACTCTCTCCCTCCCCCAAGCCCCTCCCTCCCTGGGATCCAGCCCTAAATCTCCAGGAATTGCCCTACCTCGGTTTGGCAGCCCCAACCACAGTGGAGGAGGTGGGCCCAGAGGTGGGATCCAGCAGGTTCTCACAGGTTCCCGAGAGTAGGTTACTTTCCGCTAGCCACTCCCAGAGCGGATTCAAGCCCCTCCCCTTTGAATGGGGCTCTTCTTTTTAAAAAGGCACTGATGTAAACAGAATAAATCTCTGGCAGATCCCACTGCCCTTAATTTCCTCACACCTTCCTTCCACCTTGAAATATGTTTATTTATCCCTGTTCCATTCCACCATGGGCCATGCTTCCGTAAAGATATATTTAGTGCCAGCCTACTCTATTTATTACCCCAAGACGCTTTAATGTTGCTGGAACTGTTGAGTTCAGCCAGCAGCACTAATCATTGGCTCCAATGAACCAGCTGCATTCACACAGGAGATTTTAAAATGGTGCAGCCATGCTCCTGGCCAGTGAAATAAGATTACGGGACACGGGCAGCTTTGGCGCGTCATGCTGCTGGCACTGGCGTGACAAAGTGGAGGTGCCAGCATAGCTGGGCTGATGTTTGATCAATGGTGCTTCATACCTTCAACAATTCACTGTGAAAAGATTTCATGTGCCTTGCTGTAAAAGTCTTTCCTCAAAGCTCAATTCAGCATGGGGTGGGCACAGCATTGCCAGAGGCTGGGTGGCACTGATGGGCTGGATGGCAAGCAGAACAGGCAGGCAGGGACAGCACCCACTTTCAAGAGGCTCCCAGGGCAAGTGACATACTTGCCATACCTTAGGAGCCCAGCAAGCTTCCGTGGAAAAGTGGGGGTTTGAACCTGGTTCTCCCAGATTCTAGTATGGCACTTATATAACTCCTTCCCTTGCTCTATGCTACAAGGAAGGTTCCAAAAAATCGACCTGCAAGAGCGGAAATGTCCTCATTGTATCACAGCGATTCAAACCATGGAACATATATTGCTCAACTGCCCCAAATACGAGGGATCTAGGAGCAGACTGTTTGCTCTTTGTCCTGTAATCTTTAATGAATACTCCACTGTGGGGAAGATTATGTTTCTACTCAACAATTCCGCCTCCGAGATTTTGACTTTTATTTATTTTATTTTATTTATATTTTAAATTTCTAGGCCGCCTCTTCCCCGAAGGGCTCGAGGCGGCTCACAACATGGCTGTTGTCCAACAGCAACTCAAGCGACATAACTTAAACATATTAAAACTCCAGCAGCAGTTACATACAGTTTAAAACAGTTCAAACAGGCGCCTGTTCCTAAGGCTAAAAAGAAAGGAAAAAGAGAAAGATAAGAAGAAGAAAGGGAGGGAACAAGCGGAGGTTCCTTATAGAAACTTATAGAAATCCAACAGTTCCTTTTGTAGCTAGGTTCCTTATAGAAACTTTGAAATGATTACCTGCGATGGTTCTCATGTATGGGATACTTGTTTGGACAATGTTGGCTGTTATATGGATTCTATGCCTAATAAAGGTTTTTTAATATATATATATATATAATATATCCAGCCTGAAGGACAGGACAAAATGTAGTGGCTTAAGTGTCATATATATATATATATGACACTTAAGCCACTACATTTTGTCCTGTCCTTCAGGCTGGATTTTTCTGGTCAAGTCTGTTTTGTTCAAAGGAATCGGGATGCCCTGTCAGTCTGTACGCCCTGTCATCGATAATCCTGTTAAGTTCAACGGTGTCTGGAAGTGTATTTCCTTCCTTCAATGTTGCCTCGAATTAGATTTCTTTTTAACTCGAGGAGCTTGTTATTCCGACACCTGTTAGCTGCCAAATTGAGAGGGGGGGGGGGTAAAATTATACATTCGGAGGCATAAGCATTTAGCTGCCTAAATGCATCACTCTAAATTCCAAAAATGGCTCTTTCAAAAGAGCAGGTAATTGAAAAAATACTTGCTCAGAGGGAAGCGCATTTTGCTTTATGTACTCCCTGCTGACCAACAATGTATGGACATATTGCTGTTACTGAAGCATTTTTGTTTTTTTGTGTTCGAGAACTGCTACTCAGGGGCCGATTACGCACAATGTGCCTGCTCCATGATAGGGGTGAATGTCTATGTTGGAATAAGTGACTTCTGCATGCCTGGACAATTCAGGGGTGGGGGGGGGAGCACTGTGTATCTTTGAGCTGTTCTATTGTTTTCTCTCCATGTCTGGGTTCCGCCCACCAACTCCTCCTCCTTCACTCTGAAGCCATTTTTCTTTCTTCCCCTTTGTACCGAGCACAACGTATGTATGTATGTATGTATGTATGTATGTATGTATGTATGTATGTATGTATGTATGTATGTATGTATGTATGTATGTATGTATGTATGTATGTATGTATGTATGTATGTATGTATGTATTTATTTATTTATTTATTTATTTATTTATTTATTTATTTACCGCCCTCCCCCAGAGGGCTCAGGGCGGTGAACAATACACATAGATAGAGCACAATAAAACCAGAAACTAAAATCAGTTAAATATTAATTAAGTTGGCTCTATATAAAATAACCCCACCCCCTAAAACGCAGCACACTAATCAGCGTAGCAGATGGCGCCTACTAACAAATCCCCTAAAAGAAAGAAAGAAAGGAAGGAAGGAAGGAAGGAAGGAAGGAAGGAAGGAAGGAAGGAAGGAAGGAAGGAAGGAAGGAAGGAAGGAAGGAAGGAAGGGAGGGAGGGAGGGAGGGAGGGAGGGAGGGAGGGAGGGAGGGAAGGGGGATGGCAGGGTCCACTGATGTTATAAAAAGAGGGGGGCCATCAGCAGCCAACCTCCCCAAAGGCCCTGCTACCTGCTCCTGCTGGGGCTTTCCCACACAAGCAGATCACACTCGCACACACATGATGGTGCGTTACAGTGCCCCCTTGTTATAGGGAAGTTATCTCTTTAGACTAGGGTTTCTTCCTATCCACTTTTCAACTGGAACAATGCCTGTGATCCAAAGTTACCTGAAATAAATGTATGTTTTTCTTTTTGCATACATTTGTTTGGAAGAGCTCCTTTACTGCACTCACACACAGGGCTGGGCTGGGCTGATCCATATTCAAACCAAATCCCAACAGTCTATTGTGGCAAGATTTCTTGTACCTGTTTCCTCCAGCCCTGCTTTCACTTTCCATTTTCTCTGCAGCAAGCAAGACCACTTTTAGCGCAACTTTTAATTTGCTTTGCCGCCAGAGCAGCAGTGGCATAGTGGTTTGGAGCAGGAGTACTCTGATCTGGAGGAACCCCTTGATTCCCTTGATTCTGCCACCTGAGCTGTGGAGGCTTATCTGGGGAATTCAGATTAGCCTGTACACTCCCACACACGCCAGCTGGGTGACCTTGGGCTAGTCACAGTTCTTCTGAGCTCTCTCAGCCCCACCTACCTCACAGGGTGTTTGTTGTGAGGGGGGAAGGGAAAGGAGTTTGTAAGCCCTTTGAGTCTCCTTACAGGAGAGAAAAGGGGGATGTAAATCCAACTTCTTCTTCTCCTTATCTATCCTTATAGTTCAGATTCTTTCCTAAACTGGTAAATTGTTCTTTTTGATGCCGCCATATAAGCGAACCGCTCAGATCTCACAGGTACTTCTTCTTCTTCTTCTTCTTCTTCTTCTTCTTCTTCTTCTTCTTCTTCTTCTTCTTCTTCTTCTTCTTCTTCTTCTTCTTCTTCTTCTTCTTCTTCTCTTCTCTTCTCCTCTCCTCGTCCTCCTCGTCCTCGTCGTCGTCGTCGTCCTCCTCCTCCTCCTCCTCCTCCTTCTCCTTCTTCTTCATGGGGAGATTTGCCAGTGGGCCCAGCTTTGCCCTAGAGATCCTTCTTCCACCCACGGCCAGCCTTCCTGCTCCCCTCGTGCCTCCCCCCTTCCATGTTGTCAGCTGCTTCAGGTAACAGAAAAGAAGCTCACTCACACAACACTGACCTCTAGTTCTCTTGATATTCTCTTGATATTTCAAGATATTGATATAAAGAGAGCTTGGAAATAACAATATTTCTGAAAGGGCGGTCGACCTGTCCTCTACAATCCCAACGCTTTTCAGTGGGAGTTCTTTGAGTGGTTCAGATTCTCTTATTTTTAAAAAAGAATTCTTGGAGGAGTCTGTGTAGTTACAAAAATAGCTCCTCCAAGAATTCTTTTTAAAAATAGGAAAACTATATATTACCGAAACTGGCAGGAAGAGCTGAGTACAACTATGTACTTTTGGGGCTGAAAAGGCACCCAGAATTGGAGCCTGGGGCCTGGGGCAACCTTCAGCAAATGGTAGCATGCATGGAGAATCCTTTCAGCTGCACACAAAAATGTCTGGTGCAAGCTGGGAGTGAAACTGATCGGAGAGCAAAACGGTCAGGCGGGGAAACGCCTCTTCCTTCCTCTGATGCTTGGGCGGTCTGGAAAACAAATGAGGGAGCTTTTTTAAAGACACCCCGGGGTGTGCAGAGTGAAATTAAGAAGTCAAACCCTTTTAAGATATCCCCAAGCATCTTATTTGCTTTCCGTGGGTGGACCCCTTTTGTGCGAACCCTTTACCAATAACACACAACACTCCATTGCTGGTGTAAGGATCTCAGTCGTTCTTGTTTCCCTTACAGCCTAACCTGATCTTGATGGAGATTCTTTTGGCCGGGCGTCCGGCCAGGACCTGCACCAACCTTGTGAGAATGCTTATCTCGCTTTTGCATAGTAGAATTCCGTTCTCATGAGAACGGGACAGGGGGGATGGGTTAGTCAGCATTATAACCTGTTGTTTGAGCGGGGTTGCTCATTCCTGCCATGTCGTGTGTGTGTGCTTTCCAGGATGTCTGAATAAACGGACTTATAATCAAAAGCCTTTTTATTTCTGCTCTTTGGAATTCCTTACATTATGGCAGGAATCTAACTCATTCTTTCTCTTGACTGTGTTTGGATCTCTGGTGTTCTAACATGCAGAGATTGAGTACTCTTGACCATGTGGAAGGCACGATAGCCCCCATAGAGGGTTTCGAGCCTTCCCTTCCAGACTCCGAGGATTCGGGGGATGATCCGGTTTCGCTCCCGACCTCGGTCCAGTTCGAGTCAGCCTCTCTTCCCTTGGGACGATCGACATGGTTCAGATCATGTGGAGATGCATGAGAATTGTGGGGCACTATCTATGGATCGAGCGCCTGTTGACCGGTTCATTTCCACCCGGCAACGTGTGGATTACAAACCCCAGATGCAGCCAGTCCCTGAGGAATTTGGATTATCTACCATTCATGCTGACACCCAAGAATCCATTGAAAGGTTCCTGGACAAATACTTCGAGGATATTCCCAAAGATCAGCAGTGGCATAGCACCGGAGCTCGTCCCAAAGTTACAGCGGAAGCAGGGACGATGACGAGGGTTGGATCGATGATCGGAAGAGGGTTCCACACCACCTCAGAAGTACCAAACCCGGGAGCGAGCGAGCGAATGGGTGAAATCCTTGGAGCAGTTGGAGGCGTGGAGGAAAAACCATCAGAGGAGGAACTGGATCCCGATCCCGAATCGTTACCCATGCCCTCGAAAGAAAATTGGGACAATGCGGTGGCCATGCTGCGGGACGCCAAACTTGCCTGGGAGCGCGAGCGCGAACTGTGGGAAGAGGAGCGCGAAAGTCTACAACGGGACCGTGAAAGTCTGCAACGGGACCGTGAAAAGCAACGCAAGGAAATCCAAATGGAGTTGGACCGTGAAAGAGAAGCGTTGCGTCAACAGTATCAACAGAATCTAACGATTCATGACAAAGTGCTGGATCAGTCCAAACTGGATTTATAGCGCCAGCGCGACAACATCAAAGCCATCCAAACCCAGAATGAACTGACTTTAGCGGTTCAACGAGACGAAAGAGCCAAATTGGATCGAGAGAGGGCAGCTTTGCACGCGCACCAAGATGCCTTAACACGCAAGGAAAGGGAATTGGCTGAACGGGAGCAAACTCTATGACGGCAACGTGAGACGTTGGTTAGAGCCCCAGTTGGTGCCTACACCTTCACCCCCGCACCGGCGGCTCTCCCTCCTGCCGGTGGCGCGGCTCCTCGCGGCCCGGTTCCAGCTTTTCAACTTGGGGCACCTCCTCAACCCCCTGCTCCTCCAGCGCCCCTACCCTATCCAGTACAACAACCAGGTTACATGCAGCAGCAACCCCAACACGCACCTAGAGCGATTGAAAGAGGGTTCTACAGACCCCCCATCCCAGCTCATTTTGATGGTACCGCATCCAAACTTCCTTACTTTATTCTGCAACTCGATGCTCATATGCAAGAATTTCATGATCTATATCGTTCTGAGCGCGAAAAGATACGAGACATTGGGTCGGTGTTGGATGGGATAGCCGCTGAGTGGTTTGTTACTCTTTATGAATTGCAGGGGGACGATACCAGCACGGTAGCGGGCTTCCTCCAAGCGTTGCGCATTCGTTTCCAAGATCCCAATGCTGAAAACGATGCCATCCGTACAGTAAAAACCATCCAACAGGGCAACCGCTCCTTTGCTGATTTTGCCCGTGAATTTCGAGCGGCGGCCAGTAAACTTCCACCGGACTGGCCCGAGCGCATGAAATGCGAGTATTTTTTCAAAGCAATGGATATTAAACTTCGTGAAATAGTGATCCTTATTCGGATCCCACAAACGCTTGCGGATTGGATCGAGCTCGGCTCGCAGGTTGCTGCCCGTCTTGCCTATGCCCGCGCTGGAGGCCGCCCACGCCCGAAACCAGCCAGCACGCCGGCGCCGGCCGCTAGAAAACCAAACCCGGCCGTAGCGGCCGAGACCACGTCGGAACGCCGTCGCCGTTTGGGATTGTGCCTCTACTGCGGAGGTCCTGGCCCCCTGGCTGCCAACTGCCCCCAGACGCACAAGGCTCCTCTACCGGGCTCCCGCACTTTGTCTGCCAATCCGCCACGCAAATCTATCCTGCCAACTCAAGGATCATCCAAAGCTACTTTTGATGAAGATGTCGAAGAGGAGGAAACTGCGCTTAGCCTTTCAGCGGCACCCGTGGATCTTAATCCTTCTCCTGATCCGGTGAGTGAAGGCAGCGCGCCCATTACTATTTTGACTTCCTTAGCCAACCCCAGTAAACATACGCGTATTTTGGCCTCTGCACTTGTGGACTCAGGTTGCTCCCACTGTCTTATGAGGCCGCAAGTGGCCGAAGAACTCGGTTTAGACCGAGTTCCCTTGGTGAAGCCCATTCCTTTCACCCAAATGGACGGTAGCCCACTGGGTGGTGAGGGTCCGGCCCGATTCAAAACCCAACCGGTACTTCTCCGTTGCAACGATCATTGGGAAAAGATCAGTTTCTTTCTTGCTCCGGTTGCAAAGCACTCCATTGTATTAGGTATGCCATGGCTACTTTTACACGAACCAACCTTCGTTTGGAAGGAACGAATCCTTCAATTCTCAGATCCCCCCTGCGGAGATCACGTGGATGGGGAAGATCCATCGGTAGGGGAGGGGGAAGCAACCATCACTACAGCTTTCAATGTACTGTCGGCTCCCCTTGCTGTAGAAATCCCAAAGGCGTATCAAGACCTATCCAGAGTTTTCCAGGAACAGGAGTGCAATCAACTTCCCCATAGAGATACCGATTGCAAGATCCTGCTACAACCCGGAGCCCAATTACCTAAGGGTAGGATCTTATCGCATGAGTCCCACCGAGGAAAAGGAGCTCTGCACCTTCTTAGATAAGAATTTAGCCCGCGGATTCATACGGCGAGCCACAAAACACACCCATGCCGCCCCTGTTTTATTTGTTAAGAAAAAAGACGGTTCGTTGAGACTTTGTACTGATTATCGTGGATTAAATGCTGTTTCCATCTCCAACAAATATCCTTTGCCCTTAATAAAGGACCTCTTGGATGCCCTAGGCAAAGGCCGGATTTTTACCAAATTGGATTTGCGGGAAGCTTATTATCGTGTCCGCATCGCGGAGGGGTACAAACATTTAACAGCATTTAATACCAAATTCGGGCAATATGAATATTTAATAATGCCCTTCGGATTAGCTGGGGCCCCAGGGGCTTTCATGGCCCTCATAAACGAAGTATTACATGATTTGTTGTACAAGGGAGTAGTCGTATATTTGGATGATGTTTTGATTTACTCACAGACCCTGGAAGAGCATGAGGCTTTAGTCCGGGAAGTTTTACAACGTTTACTTGATAACTCCCTCTTTGCCAAGTTGTCAAAGTGCTGTTTTCACCAATCCTCCATAGACTACCTGGGCTATCGAATATCCTCTGACGGTCTAGAAATGGACCCGGCTAAAGTGGCCGCAGTCCATGTAAAGGTTGACCGGCCTGCCCCCACCAATAGAAGGGAATTGCCATCTTTCTTAGGCTTTGCTAACTTCTATCGTGACTTCATTCCCCATTTTGCCAAACTTGCCTTACCGCTCACTGATCTGTTACGCACTAAAGGCAAGGACGCCCAAGCGGCCAAGCCCGGGGCCCCCCTCCCCTGGTCGCAGGAATGCCAATTAGCGTTCCAGCAGCTGAAAACAGCTTTCACAACTGAGCCAATTCTGACACATCCCGACCCTGAGCTTCCTTTCATCGTTCACGTGGATGCTTTGGACAAGGTGCTGGGCGCTGCCCTCTTGCAGAAAAATAAAGACAATAAATTGGTACCGTGTGCTTATTTATCCAAAAAATTTTCTGGTTCCGAACTAAACTGGATTGTCGGAGATAAGGAAACCGCTGCCATCAAACTCGCGATTGAGCACTTGGCGCCATTGGTTAGAAGGAGCCAAGCACCCCTTTCAAGTCTGGTCGGATCATAAAAATTTGGCTGCGCTTTCCACACCTCTCAAAATGTCCGCTAAACAATTACGTT
The DNA here is from genome assembly GCF_021028975.2 of Sphaerodactylus townsendi. NCBI lineage: Eukaryota > Metazoa > Chordata > Lepidosauria > Squamata > Sphaerodactylidae > Sphaerodactylus > Sphaerodactylus townsendi. Next base: position 4,873,757 of record NC_059435.1, on the reverse strand, counting down.
GGGCTGATTTTTTCTCTCGCTTTTCCTTTACGGTCCATTTTTTCCCTGGTAAAAGCAATAAGCTGGCTGATGCATTGTCCCGCCTCCCCGGGGAGGGGGGAGACGCATCCCTACGGGATATTCCATGCACTGTTCTCTCTCCCTCCCAGCTAGGATTGGCTGTCACCCGCTCACAATCCTCTACGTCACCCCCCCCCACGCCCATCCCAGCCATCGTCTCCCCCTTCCTCCAGGAACTCAAGGAGGCGGGATTACGCGAGCTGCCAACAGAGGAAAAAGATGCACAGCTACGCTTGGAGGATGGTGTCTGGAAAAGGGGGGGTGTTGGTACGTTCCTACTTCCCTCCGAAAGCAGGTTCTTCAAGCGTGCCATGATGCCCGTCCGGCTGGGCACTTCGGGTTTGTGAAAACCCTTCACCTAGCCCGCCGCCAGTTTTGGTGGTGCTCTATGCGCAAGGACGTTGAGTCTTACATTAAAGGGTGTTCCATATGTGCGGAGGCCAAGTCAATACCGGGAAAGCCTCATGGATTACTGAAACCTATCCCCGTTGCTTCCCGACCCTGGCAGGTTATTTCAATGGATTTTATCACTGACTTGCCGAACAGTCATGGGAACACTGTTTTGTGGGTGGTGGTGGATCTCTTTTCCAAACAGGCGCATTTCATTCCTTGCACCACCATACCTTCAGCTCCCAAACTAGCCCGGTTGTTCATTCAACACATCTACCGCCTACATTCTTCTCCTGAGAAGGTGGTATCGGATCGTGGCCCTCAATTCATTTCTCGATTTTGGAAGGCTTTCCTGGAGTTGTTGGGAACCACACCAGCAGTCGCCGCCCCCTACCACGTTCAAAGTGGCGGGCAAAGTGAACGGACGAACAGAACACTAGAGCAATATTTATGTTGTTATACAAACTACCATCAGGACAACTGGTGTGAATTGCTTCCCTTCGCAGAGTATGCTTACAATAATGCAATTCATAGCAGTACGCAGAAAACCCCATTCGAAGTAGTCTCTGGCCGATCCTTCCCACCGTTGCCCCAGCTGCCGGCGGAGGTATTGCAGCCACCAGAATTCAACCAATGGGTTTTGTCACTAGCTGAAGGCTGGAAGTCAGTTCAGTCTACCTTAAAACAGGCTCAAGAAGCCCAAAAGTTTCAGGCAGATAAACACCGCTCAGAATTCCCCTTACGTGTTGGGGCTTGGGTTTATTTGTCCACTAAAAACCTCCCAGACGTGCACAAATACTCAAAACTTGGCAAGAAGTTTGTGGGTCCCTTTCAGATTACAAAAGTGATCAATGATGTTGCTGCTCGCTTAGATCTGCCTAATTCATTAAGTAACATTCATCCCGTCTTCCATTCCAGCTTGCTCAAGGAGGCTCCCGCTTCAGATGCCTGGCACGACCCTCCAGAGACACCCCCGCCAGTTATAATTGATGGACATAAGCATTATGAAATAGACGCTATCCTGGACTCTCGCTTCTTTCGCAAACGTCTACAATATCTGGTGTCATGGGTTGGCTATTCTTCTGGCCATAATCAATGGGTGTATAAGGAGAATATCGATGCCCCCTCTTTAATTGCTGCATTTCACCAAGCTTTTCCGGACAAACCGGGGGGGGGGAAAGGGGAGATTTCTTTTAGGAGAGGCAGAGTGTAAGGATCTCAGTCGTTCTTGTTTCCCTTACAGCCTAACCTGACCTTGATGGAGATTCTTTTGGCCGGGCGTCCGGCCAGGAGCTGCACCAACCTTGTGAGAATGCTTATCTCGCTGTTGCATAGTAGAATTCCGTTCTCATGAGAACGGGGCAGGGGGGATGGGTTAGTCAGCATTATAACCTGTTGTTTGAGCGGGGTTGCTCATTCCTGCCATGTCGTGTGTGTGTGCTTTCCAGGATGTCTGAATAAACGGACTTATAATCAAAAGCCTTTTTATTTCTGCTCTTTGGAATTCCTTACAGCTGGGGGTAACAAATTGGCCATAGAAGAAGAAGAGAAGAGTTTGGATTTATACCCCTCTTTCTCTCCTGCAGGAGTCTCAAAGGGGCTGACAATCTCCTTGCCCTTCCCCCCTCACAACAAACGCCCCGTGAGGTGAGTGGGGCTGAGAGAGCTCCGAGAAGCTGTGACTAGCCCAAGGTCACCCAGCTGGCGTGTGTGGGAGTGCACAGGCTAATCTTAATTCCCCAGAGAAGCCTTCACAGCTCAGGCAGCAGAGCCGGGAATCAAACCCGGTTCCTCCAGATTAGATACACGAGCTCTTAGCCTCCATAGCCATTTTATTGAGCAGAAGCCTGAGGCCAAGCATGGGTCTGGATCTGGTCATGCAGGTAACATGCTGAAGCTCCACCGGGCGGACGCCCCATACCCAAGCTTCACTCAACTGGGGCTCTGCCGGGCGGACGCTCCTGGCAAGAGGTGTTCCCCCTTGGCCCTGTTTGGCAGGGCGGTCGCCTCTTGCCGCTGTCGCCGTTCCCAAGGAGAAGGCCTAGCTCCCTTCCCCTTGCCCTTCCAGATCAATACCCATGTGCCAAACCGCCAACCTATCTGGGCTATGACAAAATAAGCATGCATTAACAATTAAGAAAAGTAGGTGGGTGGGCAAATCGCAGCCAGTGAGCACAGCCCATGGCTGGCACAAAGGAGGGCAAGCCTCTTCAGTCTCGGTTCACTCCTCCTTTCTCCGGTGATGCCAGCCCTTGCCAGGCATGGCTCCCTTTCCATTTCCGCCCCTACTTGGGTGGCATCTGCTGGTTTTGTCTCACCCCACCCCGACAGCAACCTCAGCCCGGGGTGATTCCCAGCTTTCTTTGTGCTGTGTGAAATGGACCCATGTCTACGATGCAAAGAAGAGCTTTTGCCTTGGCACATATGAATGCTTTCCCTTCTAATACACCACAAGGAAGATTCCAGCATACCCTTGTATCACGAGAGGCTTTCCCCTTGCTGGTCAGGTGTCCCTGATTTGAGACCACATATTATCCTTGAATGCAAATTATGAGAAGGCCCTCATAGTGAATGCCTTTTGCCTATACTTTGAGCCAAAAGATTTTTAAATAAGGTGCAGATGATCCAGTTTTTGTTGTCTGAGTGAGATTCTAGAATTGCTGCACTGGCTGCCAAATTCCTAGTGATGATATTAAAAAATCAAAATATAATAACTTACTAATCCACCTTTTTAATAACAATGGTTAGAACTGTTTTGTCTTTGCATGCCAATATTATATATCCTAGTTTTAATTGAGATGATGGTTTTAAAAGAAGAAGAGGAAGAAGAAGAAGAAGAAGAAGAAGAAGAAGAGGAGGAGAAGAAGAAGAAGAAGAAGAAGAAGAAGAAGAAGAAGAAGAAGAAGAAGAAGAAGAAGGAGAAGAAGAAGAAGAAGAAGAAGAAGAAGAAGAAGAAGAAGAGGAGGAGTTTGGATTTTTATCTCCCCTTTCTCTCCTGCAGGAGACTCAAAGGGGCTTACAATCTCCTTGCCCTTCCCACCTCACAACAAACACCCTGTGAGGTGGATGGGGCTGAGAGAGCTCCGACAAGCTGTGACTATCCCAAGGTCACCTAGCTGGCGTGTGTGGGAGTGCACAGGCTAATCTGAATTCCCCAGATAAGCCTCCACAGCTCAGGTGGCACAGCTGGGAATCAAACCCGGTTCCTCCAGATTAGATACACGAGATCTTAACCTCTTACGCCACTGCTGCTCCTAGCAACTATTCAGCCAAGGTGATACAGGCTGCTAAAACTGGTTTGGGGAATTCCTGCAAAGATGGTGGTGAAGCCAGGGGAGCACAGGGGCGGGGGTGGGAAAGACCGGCAGGGGGGCCGAATGCCAGAGGGTATGCCCTCCAAAACTGCAATTTTCTCCACAGGAATGGAGGGATTGTGATTCTGGGGGATCTCCGGGCTTCTCCATGGAGAATCAGCCCTACCTGATGACTCTTTACTCAGAAGTTGCAAAATGTTTATATTGTGCTACAAGACTGCACCCACATAAGGTCTTGGTGGGGCTCCTGATAGCTTTTTGCTTTCATTCTGGTTTATTATATTATCTTTTTTTTCTCACTGTGTTTCGTTAAACCACATGCTTTATCTCATCTGAATGTTTATTTAACTGAATTGTCTGTTGTGCCAATAAAGGAGTGTTGATTGTGACTGGCTTCTCAGAAGCCATGACTCTACTCTTTACCCAGAAGCCACCATGCCTCTTGTGTTGCAGAAGGCCAGTCACTGGCGGGAGTGCTGCAGAAAGAGATTAATGGACAGGTGACAGTCACCACTACAAAAGGTGCTCAATGGCTATGAAATAATCTGGTGGGAATTGAGTCTTAGGCCGTTTTTGGTCAAAATATCCTGGGGCAGAACTGGGATCTTACCTACCACGCTGATTTGTCTCAGTTTCTCCTTCCGCACAGCTCCCCAGTTCTTCCAAGGAGTCGAGGCAGGACCGCAACGTAATGCCCCAGCTGTTTCTGCACGAGCCCATGTCTTCCCCTTTTGCACCACAATCTCTCCTGCGATCTCTTCCGCGCATGGGCAGACAACCTCCGTTTCCCGTGTTCTGATTGGCTGATTCTCCCTCCATTCCCCCACTCGCTTTCACTAGTTTTGTTTTAAATGACTTTGAGCCCCAAACTCCTTCCGTCAGTGGCATACCTAGGCAAACTGCTGAGAAAAAATATTAAAATAAAATAAAAGGAACTTCCGAATGGCTTTCATTTGTTTTCCCGTATGACACTAACCCTAACCCTGTGATCTTTGAGGCATTTCAGCCTCAAAGACCTTTTCTACCATACACACCTACAGAAAATAATATAGTTTAATCATAAGTCTTGCTATCTCTTATATTGTGTGGTATGATATAGATATATAAGCCAGGTCATGAATTCCTTTACATCGTTCCTGTACTCACACAATAATTCATATAGATGTTACAGCCTGCTGAAAAATTTCCAAAATTTCTGGATGTGTGTGTCATCAACTAGCAAGGGTCAGTGCTATCAGTCACAGACCAGGAAAGGGATTTGGGCATCTTAGTTGATAGTTCCATGGGAATGTCAACTCAATGCATGGCAGCTGTGAAAAAGGCAAACTCTATGCTGGGGATCATTAGGAAAGGAATTGATAATAAAACTGCAAGGATTGTCATGCCCTTATATAAAACCATGGTGCGACCGCACTTGGAGTAATGTGTTCAGTTCTGGTTGCCACATCTCAAAAAGGATATTGAAGAGATAGAAAAAGTGCAGAGAAGAGCAACGAGGATGATTGAAGGATTGGAGCACCTTCCTTATGAGGAGAGGCTGCAGCGTTTGGAACTCTTTAGTTTGGAGAGCAATATGATAGACTTCAATATGATTGAAGTCTATAAAATTATGCATGGGGTAGAAAATGTTGACAGAGAGAAATTGTTCTCTCTTTCTCACAATACTAGAACCAGGGGGCATTCATTGAAAATGCTGGGGGGAAGAATTAGGACTAATAAAAGGAAACACTTCTTCACACAACGTGTGATTGGTGTTTGGAATATGCTGCCACAGGAGGTGGTGATGGCCACTAACCTGGATAGCTTTAAAAGGGGCTTGGACAGATTTATGGAGGAGAAGTCGATCTCTGGCTACCAATCTTGATCCTCCTTGATCTCAGATTGCAAATGCCTTAGCAGACCAGGTGCTCGGGAGCAGCAGCAGCAGCAGAAGGCCATTGCTTTCACCTCCTGCACGTGAGCTCCCAAAGGCACCTGGTGGGCCACTGCGAGTAGCAGAGAGCTGGACTAGATGGACTCTGGTCTGATCCAGCTGGCTTGTTCTTATGTTCAATGAAGAAGCCACTGAAATCACAAACCCAGGGGCAGTTTCAATAAAAAAGAAAAGCCTGAAAATCAACAACACCTGGTGACTGGCACTAAAAAACACCCAAACTCAGAGGACATAACAAGCATCATTTCACATTCCAATAGGTATTACAAACCCCTCCCCTCCCCTATCCCTCAAAGATGCCAGCCATACATGCAGGTGAAATGTTACGATCAAAAGCTACCAAGGCTACAGCCCTACAACCTGGAAACCCTCAAAGGCTAGTTGATTCCTGCTCTGAAAGCCTCCAACAAAAAAATACATTCAGAAATTCAGATTTTTTTTAAAAAAAATCAAATTTGCTATGGATATTAAGAGCATAATATTAGGCACTTTTACAAGGAACATTCTTTTTAAAAAAATCTTAGAACTGTTTCAATACATGATAAGAATGGTTAGAGCTAAATTTGCAACAAAATGAAAAGCAGAAGGAGATTGGGAAAGCCGAAAGGACTGGGAAAGCAAACTAGCTGAACATGCAGTAATGGAAAGATTAACAAATTTTGTGAATAACAGACCACTCAAAGAATTTCAAGGTAAACTTAAAGCATATTATCCATATTATTATTTAACAACTATGAGTTGAGAAACGGGTTGTAGAAATATAGGACATACATTATTAATAATCCTTGATATGCTAAATATTGAAAAAGGTTCTAAAGGGAAGATATATAAAACATTTAAATATATTATGAATATATGATCAAAATATGTGTATTCAATGTTTAATATGCAAGAATTATTCTTAGAAAATTTATAAAAGTAATTACTTAGTTCTTTTAATCTACTTTGACTATCTGAATTTATAACACTCTAATATCATTATCAGGGTTATCATCTACTGCATAAGTTATGATTTTTTTAGATTGTTATGTCTTTTAATGGCAATAATTCTATTATAAAGTGTCTATTCTTTATCAGATTATTATGTATAATGTATGTGAAAAAATTATTAAGCCTTCCAATTTAATTGTAATATTTGTTTTGATTCTTTTTTCTATTCTGTTTATATTTATAACAAATATTATATATATACACACACACACACACACACACTGAGGTATTTTTCTAATGTCAGTACAAGTAATACAACATAATAATCATTATAGCAATAATAATACAATCATTATAATGGTCATTATAACATTTTACATTAAGTTTGCTTTATCAGATTCTATTAACTATATTATGTACTATAACCATAACACATACTGTATAACTATGACTATAACTATTTAATTGTAATTATAATTATAATATATGCTGTACTATAATTATAAACTATAAGCTTGGAACTATATAATTTTCATTCATTTTCTTCCATTTTTTAATTTTACTATTCGTGCATATATCCCTATTATCATAATATTACATTTCACGATATAATTTGAAAATTCAACGTTTTTTTTTTAATTTTTTTTAAAGGATCAGGTAGCAGATTGGTGAAAGGAGGTGGAAAGAGCCTGTCTGAGTAGGCGATACAGACTTAAATGAACCAAGAGTCTGATTTACAGGGTTAATTTGTTGAAGAGACAATAAGTTGTTGGGCCTTAAGTAATATTGCACAGTTTTTCAGCTAAACCACTGTCTTTTATGTGACTGGTTTACACATTCCACAAAATAATGGGCAAGCAGCAGTCAGGCCATTAATTTCTGCCTATCAGTAAAATAAGAGACTCTGAGGAATCAAAATCAAGGAATCCTGCCGGTGGAGGGGTGGGGGCTGTTCGCACGGAAGCGTGCAAGTGGCCCCCGCAGAGGCCGATGCGGTGGAGCCGCCTCTTCCCCATCCCCCCCACTCACCTCGTCATCCTGCGTCGCTCTGCTGGACTGCTAATGTAACTGTAAGGAATTCCATAGAAGCAGAAATAAAAGGCTCTTTGGTGTAAAAGACCGTTTATTCAGACATCTTAGAAAGCTCAAGTACACGCAGTGGCAGGAATAAGATCTCCCGCCAGAAACACAGGTTATAACTCTGTCCATCCCATCCCTCCTCCCGGATTCCCATGGGAACGGAGGTCTCATCTCCCTCGCAGCGATAAGGTCTCCGCCGAAGAAGCTGGCCCATCGCCCGTGCTGTGGAATGTACTCAAGGCCAGGCGGCTGCCCTTCCCATCAACACCATCAACACCATTGAATCCTTTACACTCTGCCTCCCTTAAAGAAGGCAAAGACCCTCCCCCCAGGTTTATGCAGAAAGCGCATCACCGTGGTGCAGAAATAAGGGTGGGGGCTACGCCAATATTTTCGGAATAAAACCCATTGGATTATACCCAGAGGAATATCCCACCCAAGAGACTAAAGTATTGCAAGCGCTTAAGGCCATATTAAAGCGTAGAGTCCAGGGATGGCTATGCCACTTCAGAATGCTTGTGGGCTACCAATAAGGTCGGGGCCTCTCCGGCGTGGTCGTACAGGCATCGGAAACGTGGGAGCCTCCTTGAGTAAACTGGAATGGAAGACAGGATGTGGAATGTTACTTAAGAGAGTTAGGCAACCAATCGGGCAGTGGAGCATCATTAATCACTTTAGTAATCTAGAAAAGGTCCTACCAATCTTTTGCCTAGTTTGGAAAATTTATGCACGCCTCTGAGATTTTTGGTAGACAAATACACCCAATCTGCTCCACACGCAGAGGGAAAACTGAGCGGTAAGCTTTATCCGGCCAGCTTCTTTGGGGAGTCCTTAGCCTGTTGTAAGGCAAGTTCCACCGATTTCGCACCCTCGCTAGGGATGAAATCCATTGTTGAAACTCTTGAGGATCCAATGCTTCCAAGGGTAGTTATGGCAACGGTGGGAAGGATACCAGACACAATTTCAAAGGGGGGGGGTTTTTTTTGTACTGCTATGAACCGCATTGTTATAGGCTGCATTCGCGAACGGAAATCGAGCTCCGCAGACTCAATTGTCTCTTGGTGGTAGCTGGTGTAATGTCGCAACGCAAATACTGCTCTTAGGGTTCCGCTCCGTTTCTCTCCTCGACTCCACCGGGCCACTTTGAACGTAGGGAAGCAACCGCCGCTGGGCGGCCCCTAACAACCTCTAGAAAAGCTTTCCCAGAATCCTTTGAAATGAATTGAGGGGCCGCGGTCGGAAACCACCTTAACGGGGCGGAGTGTAGACTTCCAACATGCTGAAATGAACAGGACGAGCCAACTTAGGGATGCGGAGGGGATGGGAAGCACATGGAATGAAATGGGCTTGTTGTTGAAAATACAGTCCACCACTCACCCACACAAGAGACCGCATGGTTGCCATGACTCTCTCTGGGCAAATCTGTAATAAAATCCATGGAGATGACTTCCCAGGGCGGGAGGCCACCGAGAGTAGGTTTCAACAGACCATGGGGCTTTCCCTGAATGTTTCTTGGCTTCTGCAATAAAACAGAGCAACCTTTTAATATATCGCCCTAATGTCCTTATGCATCGCTACGGGCCACCAGAATTGATACAGCGGGCCAAACGTAGAGCTTTCCTTTAGAAAGCCAAAATCGTCCAGCCGAAGGCTGGCATCGCGTGGCAGGCCTCGAGAACCTGCTTTAAGCGGAGGGGAGGGAGGCCACATACCAACAATCCCCCCCGTCCGCCAAACGCCATTCTCCAAACGCAACTGGGAGTCAGCCGGAGGGCCTCGCTACTCTCAAGTTCCCTGGGTGAGGGAAAGTGAGAGACCAGGCTGGGAATGGGCGGAGAAGGAGGAGTGGGATGTCTGAGGATCGGGGTGGGGACAGCCAGCCCCACCATTGGGAGGGGAGAGAACAGTGGAGTGTCCCGTAAGCCGGCTCCACCCCCCTCCCCCGGTAGGCGCGAGAGCGCATCAGCCAGTTTTATTGGTTTTTCCGGGAAAAATGGACCGTGGAAAGAGAAACGAAGCAAATCGGCCCAACGGGTTATGCTTATTATGACATCTTGAGGGGGGGTGGAGAGGGCGGCCAAGTTCTTGCAGGATCTGGATCCAAACTTGGAAGGGGTGTTTAGCCCACTCCAGCCAGTGGCGCCAGGTGGAGAGGGCTACTTTAATGGCCGCAGTCTCTTGTATCCCCCCACAGTCCAGCTTGAGTTCAGGCATTAGATAATTCTTTTTGATAAATAAGCACTAACGGAACCAGCCTATCATCTTTATTTCTTCTGCAACAGGGCTGCTCCAAGCGCCTTTGTCCGAGGCATCCACGTGAACCACAAACGGGAGATCTGGGCAATAGGGTGCTTTAGGGATATGTGGTCTGTGGTAAAAGCAGACTTTAAAAGCTGAAAGGCTGTTTGGACACTCTCTCAGACCAGGAAAGGGGCCCCCTGGGCTTCTGCAGACAGTGGATCTCTACCCTTAGTGCGCAAGAGGTCTGTGAGAGGGAGAGTCAGCTCAGCGAATTGGGGTATAAAGTCACGATAGAACTATTAGCAAACCTAGAAAAAAGATTGGAGTCTCCTTTTCGGTTGGTAATACATTGAGGACTGCACTCAATCTTAGTGCAGGATCCATTTGGCAGGTTCCCTCGGGCTTAGATCTCGTAACCCAAATAGTCAATAGAGGTTTGGTGGAAACAGTGCACTTGGAAAGTTTGGTAAAGAGGGAGTTGCTGGAGCAAGCCGCTTCAATACTCTTCGGAATCCAATGCCTAAGTGCCTCCCTTCCATGGTTTGTGAATAAATTAAAACGCCATCTAAGTATACCACTACTCCCTTGTACAATAAATCAGCGGAGAACTTTGCTGATAAGGGCCATAGCCCTGGGCCCCACTCTAACCCGAATGGTACTATTATGCATTCAAACTGGTCCAAACTTTGTAAAGCAATGCAGTCAAGTGTTCATAGCCTTCTAGCAATTCTGACTCTGTAAGCTTCTCTCAAGTCCATCTTCGAAAAGATGCTGCCCTTGCCCACCGCGCCTAAAAGGTCCTTGATCAGGAAGGTAACGGGCATTTATTGGACAGGGAGACTGCATTGAGACCTCGGCAATCTGTGCAGAGCCAGAAGATCCATCTTTTTACAAACAAAACAGGAGCAGTAATGTGCGTTTGGTAGCTCCGGCTGGCTGAACCCTCAAGCGAAGGGTTCCCGGTCTAAGAAGGCACGAAGTTCCTTCTCCTCATTGGGACTCATATCGGTAGATTCCCACTTTGGGCAGCCATGCTCGGCTGTACTACGCATTTTGCAGTCAGGTGGTCTCTATGGGGTGGTAACTGATCGCATTCTTTGTTCTGAAATACCCTGGCTAGATCTTGGTACGCCGGTGGGATGTCAGAATCGGGAGCAATCGCTGATGAAGCTAGGGGCAAAGCCAGGAGAAGTCGAAGCCCCCCCTAATCTATGTGTGTGTGTGTGTTCCTCTGCAGGGAGTGGGCCAGTGACTCCCAAGATCCTTTCTTTCCAAAGGAATCTTGGTCCATGTAACAACCATGGCATGCCCAGAACTATGGGAGGTTTTATTACCACTGCCAGAATAAAATCCAATTTTCTCCTAACGGTCGAAGGCGCAGCGGAGGGAGAACCGCTAAGGCTTTGAATCTGGGCCAACTCTTCGCCCCTTAGAGTGACCGTCATTCATCTAAGTGAAGGGTATGGGCTTAGTCTGGGATTTGGTCTAGACGTAGCTTCTCCTCCGGCCCCACCTGGGGCCGCATGACAGCCAAATGGGAGCAAGCTTGGGACCCACAAGGGCTGAGGCTATAATAACAGTATGCTGAAGGGGTTGGCCAGGAAACGCTTTGATTGTAAAATGGGAGCTTGCCTTCACTCTGCCACCGCTGGCCTGGAGTCGAACCCATGTCCATTAAATGAAGAAAGGCAAACTGCCAGCGTCCCCCTCCTCCGGGTCACCTTCGATGACTGCTTTTGTGATGAGCCTGCCTGTGGCCTTAGATTTGCGCGGTGGCTTGGTAGATGGGGTGCGGGCGGGCTGGAGTGGGTTGGCTTCTGTTTTTTCTGCAAAGGCGGCTAGGTGGACCGGGACCTCTTGCAAAGACACAATCCTAGCCGGGCACGGGCGCTCGGAGGTGGTCCTTCTGCAGGAGCGGCTGGACTTGGCTTGGTGGACGGAGTGGCCGGCTTCGTATGCATGGGCCTCCGGCACGAGCTGCAATCGCGACGCTTACTTGGGATCCCAATGTAATCCAATCAGTAATAGTGCTGGGACCCGAATTGTTCTGTTTCAATGAGCCATTAGTTTCCACAGTGCATCTGGAGAAGTGCATTCGTGATTTCTGGCGCGCCTAGGGCCACTCTGAGGGGAGTCGAGCAGCCACTGCGACTAAATTCACGGGCAAATTCTGTAAACGAAGGGGTTGCCTTGGTTGGGATAGTTTTGATGTAGGCGTATAGCTCTACTTTCCACACCTGGATCTTGGAAGCGAGCCCTCAAGGCTTGAGGGAATATGGGCACCGTATGCGAGAATCTCTTTAAATTTGCAGGTGGTCCAGCAGAGTCATGAACTAGTCGGCTGCTGGCCCTAATCCAGGACTGAGCTTCATGTCCCAGATTTTTTCAAGGCCAGACCGGGTATATAAATCTCATCATAGTCCCCCCCCAAGTGTGGGCATCGAAAGGTAAGATGAAGTAGGGAAATTTGGTGGCTGGTCCCATCGAAACGGGCAGGTGGCTGGAGGTCCAGGAACCCCTTTCCATGTCCCCTTTATACTGTAGGGGCGTGCAGGGTTGATGTATTGAGGCCACAGGGAGGGGCTGGAATCGGTGGAGGTATCAGCGCTGGTGTGTTCCTGCAAGGGAGCCGGTCCTTGGGCAGGAGCTGGACCCAGCAGTGCTGCCAGCCTTCTCGGGCTCAGTCTGTCCAGGTCTGGAGCAGCTGCAAACTCCTGCCCTAATGCCCTGGTCTGCCAGCTCTCCTCAGTCTCCAAGGCAGCCAGCCTCTCTCTCCTCATGAAGTCACTGCATCCCAGCATGTGCTTTTCCTTGCCTCTAATTTAGCCTGTCTGGGTCCCAAGGAAATAGCTACAGTGGTAAGTTCACTTTTAGAGCAGTAAGGCCTGAAGACTCTCACGTTGACGCTTGTAAGTCGAAGGCTTGGAGTGTCTCCAGGGACTTGCATCATGCGACTGATAGATTCCAAGTGATATTGCTGCTGGAGCGCATCCTTGGTGCACGGGTCCAACCCGGCTTGGACTTCTATGCGTTGTTGCTCCCGGTCTCTCTGCAGGTTTTGCTCGTGCTTGCCCCTGTTCTCCTTCCTAAGAAGCTATGCCTTCACGTGGCCCATGCTTCTTGGGCATCTCGCAGACGTCTTCCACTTCCCTCATCCTAGCCTTTGATGGGAGAGGGAAATAGGATCCGGGCCAGAGGGCAGGGCTTTCTCCTCTGGACTCCTTGCTGCCTGATCGGGAGGCATCAGGCTCCACCGGGTGGCTCCACGTAATGGGCAATCCCAGGTGCAGCAGTTTGGTCCGGGATCAGGGTGTCCCGACTGGAAGATGCATTGATACCCCTCCTAACCTCTGGTGGCAGTCCCAGTGTCACCTGTGGTCTCTCTCTGGACGGGCCCCAGTGCTGTGCCACGGTGGTTCTTTGGGAGTATCACTCTAAAATACGCAGTCCAGGGAACTGCCCAATGGACTCCTGGGCTGCCGCATGAAAGGTGGCCAGGCCTGGCCTCCTCCGGGGTGACAGGTTGCATCTGAGGTTTGTAATCCATAAGTACGAAAACGGGTAGATATCCTGGACCCACAGGCGCTCGATCCATAGATAGCCACTCCAAACTACTCATGTAAATCCCTATGAAGTCGCCTCTCTACGCCCCTGGGCTCCAAACGGAGTAAAGCAAGACTCGCGGCTGGATAATGAGGGACGTGGAAAGAGTCACCTGTATGACCTGCTCTCCCATTGGCTCCTCCAGGATCCATGGAAAGGTTTGAGCTCTCTTTGGGGGCTAATGCACCTTCCCTAGAAACATCCAACCTCTCCATGCCCAGGCACCAGAGGGTCCACTGCACTCCAGGGAAGTAGATGAACTAGGACTCCTGCTAAGCAATGTAAGGAATTTTATAGAAGCAGGCCAAAAAGGCTCCTTTGGTGTAAAAGACCGCTTATTCAGGACATCTGAGAAAGTCCTGGCACACGCAGTGTGCACAAGCAAGTGGAACAGATCTCCCGCCAGAAACACAGGGTTATAACTCTGTCCATCCCATCCCCACTCCCGGATTCCCATGGGAACAGGAGGTCCCATCTCCCTACGCAGCGATAAGGTCTCCGGCGAAGAAGCTGGCCCATCGCCGAGCTGTGGAATGTATTACTCAAGGCACAGGCGGCTGCCCTTCCCATCAACAATTCATCAACACCTTATTGAATCCTTTGACAGTAACCTCAGCTTGGTGGGTTCTGTGGGGCGAGTACTTGGAATCGAGTTGCAAATGTGCAACAATTTTTAAACAACAAAATGGTTTTACATTTCTTTCACATATAAACATATAACATCAACATTTAACGTTACAATCTGCTAAGGTCCTGTCTCGGAGTTGCATTTCAAGTCCTTTCCTGTATTTACAGGCTCTACTGATATTGCCAAGTCCAAATTCTCCTTTGCAAGTGGGCTGGCTCCTGAAGACTCCAAGGGCTTGATGAACAGGTTGCAACATGATGGTCTCCAGGAGAACTCTCACCCATTACAACCACACAAGAAAACCCTTAACAAGGTGTTAAGGGCTTATAGAAATCAAGGTCCGAGTCTGGTAGCCTTGCTTCTTCTGCAAAAGAGCTCTTTCAGCCTCTCTGCTGCTCCGAGTCTCCACCCCTTACTGGGTCAACCCATTCTGGGCCAACCCATTCTGGGCATGGGGGTTACACTAAGACCTGCCCACGCTGCACTCCGACCTCCAGGGGTTGGAGGACAGTGAGGGAGGGTCTCAGCAGTCCGGCAGAGCGACACAGGACAACGAGGTGAGGTGGGGATGACAGGGAAAACAGTGTGTTCCCCGTGGTGCCGTTTGCACCACGCCAGCGGGAACACGCTGTTGTTCAAAAACCTCCTTCCAGGAGGGAGGTTTTTTGGGGCAGCCTGACGCCACCCTGGGGGAGGTGAAGGGAAGTCAGGTCGGCGCTGCTGCGTTTAAGCAGCGCCGCCTGTGCGAACGGTGCCTTAGGGACGGCATTTTTGGCCCTCCCTAAGGTGTCATATTTGGGCCGTGCGGAAATGGCCTGAGACTTTGCCCCCTTTTATTTGAGTGGATCAGTTGTAGTCTGTTTCATTTTTGAGGGGCAGGGCCTTGACTCAGTGGTAGAGCATCTCCTTGGCACTCAGAAGGTCCCAGTTTCAATTCCTGGCATTTCCAGGTAAAAGGATCAGTCAGGAAGGGGTGTGAAAGACGTCAGCCTGAGACCCTGGAGAGCAGCTGCCGTCCGAGTAGACCATACAGGCCTTGGTGGAGCAGTGGTCTGAGTCAGTGTAATGCAGGTTCATGGATCGTCTGTGGTATAACCTTAGCTCAGCAGTTCTTCATTTTGCAGAGAGCTTGTACATAAGTTTATTTTCCATTATCGTCTCCTGATCTATTTCTGCATTAATGATTTCTAAACAGCAATTGCCCATTTTTATCATTCTGTGATCATTCTCCCTCCCTGACTGTTTTTCTGTCATATTTCTCAATATTAAATAAATTTCATTTCGGTGCTGCCTGCCCATGTAGCCGATCTTGCCAGATAATTTTGCATTTGACATTCATTATCCTTCTTATTCATTGCGTGGCGTGGAGGGGAGAGGAGAGGGGGAGACCTATCCTCTATTCCTTTCATAATGTAAAATCAAGGATTGTCTCATTTATTCAACACATGGCAAGTGAATTAAGGGAAATAATTAGAAGAAGAAATTTAAAAATAAATAAAATGTCTTTCATGAAAAGTAGGCATGAATATGATCAGATTAACCTCTGCAGAATAGGCAATGAAGTTTCTGGTCTCTCTGCTTGTGACTGGTGGCAGAGCTGAAATGCAGGATCAGCAGCATCTGGGGGGGAGAGAAGTTGCCCTTCTGATGGCAGAAGAAAGGATGCCAACCTCCAGGCACTACCTGGAGATTTCCTGCCATCACAACTCAAAGGTCTGCACTGTGTCACTGAAGTCCATCATTTTGTGTCTGGCTCCCCCTGCGGCAGCAGCCATTTTGTGGCAGCCATTCTGTGACTGCGCCCACCCGGTCATGTCCAAGTTCCAAATGTGCCTGCAGTTTCAAGAAGGTTGGAGACCCCAGTTCAAAGCTTCTCAGAATATTTGGAAAGAATTCAGATACCTTTATTGGCATACAGAAATACATTGAAATTTATTGAACAGTAAGATCAATGAATTATAAAAGAGGGATTAATAGTTGAGCAGGTCAGCCATTTTGTTCTGTGGGGCCAGGACCGCATCTCTGGTCCTACACAGCTGAATTAGTTTAAGACTAAGTTAGAAAATACCCAAGAAGCAGGTTTGAAACAGAAGATAAGTTTACTGGACAGCATAAGTATCTGACCAGGGTGTCCCCATAAGTAAGAGGCACACCCACTTCATACAAAAAGGACCAATTTTATAGACACAAAGAATACATACGTCATACAATCATCCACTTACTCACGTACATAATCCATACCCCTTTCACGTGCTGTAAGCATGAACCTTAAAATCCCATTGGATGATTCTGTCTCCTTGTCACATTAAGACAGCCTCTATTCTACGTGTCTGATTCCTTCTGTTACACAAACAATGCATGCTGTTTGCTCATGTCCCTCTGCCCATATGCAAACGGCTGCAATAAAACTAACTTCTGCCTTTTCTGGTTTCCAAGAATAACTTGTTTTCCTGCTTTTCTAAGTTTGCTCCTTCAGAGAGATATACCCTTATGGTATGTAGGTTGATCTACCTACATTTTCTTAGATCATAAAACTTCCCTTTTCCCAGTTTGAAATGATTTAACTTTAACAGATTATACAAACATTGATTCTAATAATTATACCTTCGATTCTAATACAGTAGAATTATAGTAAAATACAAGTACATATGAATCTCTCATTATCATTTCTGTGTTCATTTAACATCTATATAGAAAAACACTTTTTTCTATTTAACTAATCACATTCATTTCTATTCTAACCTCTGATCTATTTTATGATTTTGTTATTCAAGTAGCTATCCCCTATAGCTAGTTCTGACCAAAAACAGTTATAAATTTATATGTCTTCTGTCACGTATTAACCTTTAGTGACAAGATCTTAAATATATTTATCTTTGCTTGCCTGCATAATCACTGACAAGCTTCTAACATGCCTTTTGACCATCTGCTAGCACGCATGCCTACTAGTCACTATACAGAAACCCCATTTTGATTCTTAGAAATCTTTGGTTCATACTAACTTAATCAAATACAATTTGTAGACATTCTGGTCCAGTTCCATTTTTTGACAAGCCTTGGTATTTAATCCCAGTGAGAGAAATTCGACAACAGAGCTGGTAAAAACTGTGTCCTTATCTGATAAGAGTAAGGAAAGTTGCTTCTTTTTTTAACTCTGGGTTATTTTAACTTGTATTAGTAGGGTGATTAATTTGAAGCTGGCAATTCAACAACATGTGAAAGATAGAATCTGGCATATTCCCCCCACATACACAGAGTTGTTTGGAATATGGGACACCAAGAAATCGTCCGGAAAGGACAGATGATGGAAAGGCACATTTATGGACAGGTAGTTCAAGAGTGGATAAATAGGATAAATTGGTGTTGTGGTTGAACTGAATCTCTAAAAATTGTGGGGGGAGATCAAATTTTTGGTTTTTGTTGCTATGTCAATGTCACAATACTGTTGCTCTGTCAATGTCACAAAAGCATTGAGTTATTATCCTCAATAGAGTAGCTTGATCAGATTGAGCCACATAGTCAAGGTCTTTGTAGATCTGATCATACAAAGAATTTTTCTATTCCAGTCAGATTCGTAAGTGCCTTCTAATGTTGATGAGAGCTCAAAGGTTGGGAATTAAAATCTACATTCAGCCAATGTTTAATGATAATTATCCAGGCTTTGGTTTTCACAAAAGATTGTTTAATTTCTGCACAAAGGGTAGAATAACTAACACATTTAAAGCATCTCTCAGCAGCGTCCCTGGCAATAGAATTTTTCCATTTTCTCTTCTGTTTTATCCAAACAACCATCTTTGTTTTGGATTTCCCTTCTTTTTGCAGTTGAGAGGTGATTCTGGCATCAGTTCTCTTTCTTTTTGGCATTCAGTACTTAATCCAGGAAAACCTTCACCATCTTCATTGGATTTATTTCACATTTGTTTCAAGACTCAAAGTTTTCTGCGCAGCTGCTACAGAATGCTACAGAATATCTTTTGACATCAAACATCTGATATAACTAGATTTCGGTTTCTTACTGCAATTAATTTTTAAAGTGATAAAATTTATATATGGCTTTTTGCCCCTTAAAAAAACATAACAAAACCTAACCAGATAAAATAAATTACACTAAAGGAAAAATGAGTAAAACAGGACATTTACAGATTTACAGGATTCATTCATTGAAGAGACAATACATTGTTGGGCCTTGTCATAACAAACAGTTTTTCAGCTAGACCACTGTCTTTTATGTAACTGGTTCATACGTTGAACAAAATAATGGGCAAGCAGCAGCAGCAGCAGAAGAGTTGGATTTATATCCCACTTTCTCTCCTGTAAGGAGACTCAAAGGGGTTACAAACTCCTTACCCTTCCCCACTCACAACAAACACCCTGTGACATGAGTGGGGCTGAGAGAGCTCAGAAGAACTGTGACTAGCCCAAGGTCACCCAGCCAGCATGCGTTGGAGTGCACAGGCTAATCTAGTTCCTCAGATAAGCCTCCACAGCTCAAGCGGCAGAGCGGGGAATCAAATCCGGATCTCCAGATTAGAGTACACCTGCTCTTAACCACTATGCCACTGCTGCTCCTAGAGTCAGGCGAGAATTAATTTCTATCAATTAATTCTATCTAAGAATTAATCCCCCCCCCAGTTTAGGGGTCCCCAATATCAGTGGGACCCATTATTGGGACTTATAGGCAATCTAGCGACAGACCTAAGAACTGGTTTGACAAAGAGTGTATAATAATAAATAAACAGATATGCTCTCTCTACAATGATTATCGCTCTACACATCATGACGTCCTCCTCACAAAAATCGGAGAAACTAAACAACAACTCCAATTGCTCATGGGCCAAAAACACAAATCCCGCATCGTAGCTGATTGGGAATCGCTGTTAAAGGCATCCCAAACAAATGACACAAAGAAATTCTGGTCAATAATAAACAGGACAAACTATCCTCAGGGACCACCTAGGACAGATATCACCTTAGAGAGATGGGGTGAGTACTTCTCAAAAGTGTTTGCCGAAACCAACTCCAACCAAGCCAATGGTGACAGCGAAATCCCAGTGGGTCCAAGCTGGGATCCAGTAAATAGTCAAGAGATCATCCCCTTGATACAGAACTTAAAGTCAAACAAGGCTCCAGGCAGCGATGCCATTATCCCCGAAATATTGAAAGCAAACCCACAATGGTGGGCAGACTTGCTCGCAAATCTCTTTACAAGGATCAACGAAAAGGGGATAATGCCGAAGGCATGGACTTCCTCCGTGCTGGTCCCAATATTCAAAAAAGGTGACCAAAACGATCCAGCAAATTATCAATCCATTAGCCTGCTCTCTATTATAGGGAAGCTATATAAGTATGCTAGCTTCTCCTGGAGCTAGATTGGGGGAGTTATGGGCTCGAGCAAAACAGTGGCCATTAGACCCTTATGGGTCCTAAATACCATCAGGACCCACTACCTCTCCCTCCTCCTTCTAGGAGGATTAGGTTTAGGTGGGATGCCATCTTAGGATACAATAACTGCTGTTTTTATTATAATTATGGAAGTCTGATTACGATGATTTTATGTGGTTTTATGTTGTACACCGCCCAGAGCCCTTCGGGGATGGGGCGGTATATCAAATTAATTAAACAAAGAAATAAATAGATTAATAATAATAATAATAATAATAATAATAATAATAATAATAATAATAATAATAATAATAATAATAATAATATCAGTAAAATAAGTTAAGTTGACTCTGCTCCATTCTATTAGTTATGGTTTGTTTCATTTTTGAGGGGGAGGGCCTTGGCTTAGTGGTAGAGCATCTCCTTGGCATGCAGAAGGTCACAGGTTCAATCCCCAACATCTCCAGTTAAAATAATCAGCGTATTTATAGGTGAGGTGAAAGACCTCTGCTGAAAACCCTGGAGAGCTGCTGCTGGTCTGAGTAGACAATACCGAGCTCAATGCAGCAGTGGCCTGAGTCTGCATGAGACAGCTTCGTGCATTAAGATTGCCAACTCTGGTTTGGGACATACCTGGAGATTTAGAGGGTGGAGTCTGGGGATGGTGGGATTTTGGAAGGGGAGGGAGCCTCCAAAGGAGCCATTTTTTCAGGGCAATTGGCCATGCTGGCAGGGGCTGATGGGAATTGTAGTCCATGAACATCTGGAGCAACATAGGTTGGCCACCCTCCAAAGCAGCCATTTTCTTAAGGGAACTGATCTCTGGCCCTTTCCACACAGGCCATTAACAGCGCCCTGGGGATGGCAAAAACGCCGTCCCCAGGGAGCTATTCGCACAGGGGGCACAGCCGTGCCGCCCTCGCGCCTCCCGAGCGGCGCAAAGCCGCCGTTTTTCCGACCTCGATTCCCCAGCGAGGTTTATGGAAAACGGCGGCTCGAAGGCGTCCTCCCTCCCCCCTTTTAACTGTTGACCTACCATCGCTGCGGCCGTCCAGCACGTCGCCGAGGCCTGGGGACATACCCCCCGGCCCTGCAACACCGGAGCGGTTGTGCAGGGCAGGGGGCGTGTCCCCAGGCTCCTCCTGGTGATACGCCGGACGGGCTGCAGGCAAATGGTGGTAGGTCGACCGTAACATTAACAGAGTTCGGCTGTCTTCCTGGCGCAGTTGTTTCTGGGACCGTTCGTGCGAATGGTCCCAGGGGGGTTGGGTCGAGTGCGTCAGCCTGCGGTAACACCAACTTCAACTCCTTCTCAATCGTGGGCCGCAAGGAAACGGCCACTGTTTTCTGGAGACTGGCTGCAATTTCAGAGGATCTCCAGAGCCTACCTGGAAGCAGGTGACCCTTTTCATGTATTCCTACGTTTCCAGTTCGAAATGGATCCTGGCATGAGGCTATGGAACAAAAAAGCTCTTGACTCATGGGTTTGGTGCATAAAACTCTGGGATGTTTTGTTGGAAGCCTGTTGAAACAGATAGAGCTCATTAATTCCAGGAGAGCTTCTTGGTGGATTGAGCCCTCGGGGTCCTTTGTGCACAGAAGTGGAGGCAGTTTGCTGCTGACAGGCGTACTTTACTCCTTACTTCGTAAGCCGCTAATTTTCTTTCCAGTTTCTAATCACCCTCCTGGATGGAATCAAAGCTGTACTTTTTAAATTTAGTGCAGAGAAGAACCTGTAAAGTCTCTAATGATTCACCAGTAAGCCAAAGTCCTCATTAATACCTGCTATTTCTTCATGGCCCGTGGTTCCTCTGCTACAAAAGTCTTGGACAAACTGCTTAAGGTTAGTTATCCTCAAAGCATACTGGTTTACAAGTGCTACAAAATAGAGTCAGGATAATGCAGCCAGGGATGGTGATGGTTTGCTCTGCTTATGAGTCCAATAAAAGCAACATTCTGGCCGCTATTCAGGTCTAATTCTTTTTCCCTCCCATTTTGGAAGCAATAATCAGAGAGATTTAGGCAATTAAAAAAACCGGTTATGTTATGCTGTGTCCTCCTCAAATTATTTTTTTTTTCAGTCTTGAAGTACACTTATATTGGGATTATCTGGAGGCATCTTTGTCTGGATCCTGTTTTAGCTTATCCGTTCCTATTCTAGGGTTAGGGAGCAGCAGTGGCGTAGTGGTTAAGAGTAGGTGTACTCTAATCTGGAGGAACCGGGTTTGATTCCCCGCTCTGCCGCTTGAACTGTGGAGGCTTAACTGGGGAATATGCCCAAGATAGGATTTAGAAAGACAGAAAGTCTGAGGCAGAAATTAATCAGATCAGACTATAGATCACTCAAGATATATCTCTCTCCCCCCACCCCCCCACGCTAGGTCATTATAAATGTGGACATTGTTCAGTCTTTAACTTATCTCAAAATACTAAAATAGTTGTTGACCAGAATACAAACTACACATGGTACTTAAAGCAGTTTTCGAACTGCCAAACCACCAAATGTGTGTACCTTATACAGTGTAAATGTGGACTTTATTACGTCGGAATGACGATAAGAAATTTAAAGTTAAGAATAATGGAGCACAAATCAAATATTAGATTATCTAAAATACAAGAACCTTTAGTGCAGCATTTTTTAGAAAAGAAACATGATGAAACAGATTTCTCATTTCTTGTGCTATATCATTATGATTTTCCAAGGCATGGCAGCATAGATATTAGGAAGCACCTGCTACAGTGGGAAACGAAGTGGATCTATAGACTGAAATCACATACAGCAAAGGGTCTTAATAGAGAGATCGACTTTTCACGTTATCTTTGAACCCCAAATTGGGTATATCCCTGTAAGAAATAGAAAATTGGATACAGGAGTAAGTGCAAAGAGCATTAAAAGATGAGGTGAGAGATTATGCCTAGTTAGAAGGGGGAAAGAATGTGAGAATATCACCTTGAAGGATTGTAAGTTTTTAAAAAGTTTTTAAAAATTATTTATAAGATATTTATTAAAAATTTATATAAGAAAAATATATTTTTGTGTTAATATATAATATAAAATTGTGAAAATGTTATGATGTATAAATTTAAAATGTATTTATATATATGAATATTGCACAGATCCCAACTAAGACTGATGAATTTAAATCATAATCTGAAGAAGATTGAATTGAAAACGGTTACAATAGCGCAATCCGTTAATTGTGTCTATCGGACTTGGCCAAGACCAGTCCGCATATCTACCAGACGTACAACAAGTCAGTTTGATGGAATACAGGGAATGCGGCACATTGAAGTCGGTTGATAGTCTTCAGGAAAGAGACTTTGTCCTAGTATGTATATGGACTGATAATTTAAGAGGACTGTTTGAAGACGACACTCAAGAGCTGCTATTGTAATTCAAGTGCTATATCGCGTAGAATTGTATGAGAGTATTGCACAGTTGATTTTTGCACTTTATTTCACTGTTTGCACTTTAATGTTTGTTGGAACACTGATAATAATAAGCGGTTGATGCAGCGCGTTTGTTTCTGTTGTGATTGTGCACGTTGCATCCATTGAGAGATTGATACTTTGGAATATAAATCCAACTCTTCTCTTCTTCTTCATATTCTCTGGCCACCTGGCACTGGTTTAGAATGAGGCTGTTGCTCCTGGATCTGATGTAAACGGACTATTTTGTTTACAGAGTCAGTGTGGCATAATAGAGTGTTGGGTAAGCAGGCCATTTGCCCACTGACGGCAGTCCCCCAGACCTACCCTCAGTCACCTGCCCTAGATCATTTCTGAAGTCAGAGGGGAAGAGCCAAGAGGGGAAGAGGTTAATGGTGATGTTCTAGGAGTTTCCCCTAGTCTCTGTGGTGGGAAACTCCTAGAGAAGTGACATCACATTCTCCTGAAACTAGGAGAAATTTGTCAAGCACCACCCAGAAGTGACATCATATCCTCCAGACATGCCCCCTGTCCTGAATTAGGCTGCCAGCCGGAGGTGTCGAGTTGCAGCACAGAGCTGCCTCTAGAGAGAAGCCAGAAGCTGCCAGCAAGAGCCAGAGAAAGCCACATCAAGAGTCTGTTAAGTAAGTTCAGCATTAAAAGGTCCAGCCCAACAGTCAGAGTCCACAGAGTCCACAGGTAGGAGGATGCAATACAGCAGTCATGTGCTTCACACCAGCCCTTCAGGGTGGGGCAAGT
This sequence comes from Sphaerodactylus townsendi, assembly GCF_021028975.2. Taxonomy (NCBI): domain Eukaryota; kingdom Metazoa; phylum Chordata; class Lepidosauria; order Squamata; family Sphaerodactylidae; genus Sphaerodactylus; species Sphaerodactylus townsendi. The sequence continues at coordinate 4,850,008 of NC_059435.1, read as the reverse complement.
TTGTTACACATGACATTCCCAGAAAAGAGGTGAGTATTTAATTGTTTCCCCCCACTATTGTATGATTCCCCAGTGGCAACATGAGAATCCAATGTTTTCATCATAAATCCATGAGTGTATGTAATCACCTTTGAAAGCCAACAATAATACTCTCCACGTTGCAAATCTTCCGGGTCTAAGGATGGGACCTGATGGTTCCTTTCTACACAGGTTGTTTAAAATGTTTCAAGGACGTTTCCCCCCCTCCCCCCCCCAAAAAACCCCTTGCCACAGTGTTCCTCTGCACTCACCTCAAACGTTTGGCTTTTTTGTTAATTTATAGCTTTGTTGCTTCTCTGATGCCCCCCTGCCCATACCAGTGGGAAGGTTGAGACAGCCCAGGGGCTTGGGGAGGGCAGGTTTATCAGTGTTCCTCCTGTGTTTGGATTTGCCTTCCGGAGAATTAGCTCTGAGGAGAAGAGCAAAGGGGATGGGGAAGAGGAGCTGCGAGGCAACGAAGCAGAGGCAAGAAGGAAAGAAAGGGTTTGTTTCATTGTGTTTTGTTTGTAGGGGAAACACTTTAGAAAGATAGAGGCATCCTCCTGTAGCAAAACAGGGAATGAACTGAGTTGCAAGCATCCAACAGGGGGAAACTGAGCCAGAGAAATAAAGCGTGGCCTATTGGACTGCACAGAGAAAAGCACTGTTGTAAAAGGGGTTTCATATAAGATATGGCTGGAAATAAAACCTTTTTGAAACCACAGGGTGAAGAAACAGCACAGGACTCCAGGGAGGAAACATTTTATTTCCTGCCTGAAAATGTTTTAAAAGGGCCAATGCTGAAGGATCTGCTGCACAGAATGGCAGGTCCACATCAGGTTTTCCTCACAGTTTTTCCCTCCAGTTTTCCCACAGTTTCCCTCATATTGTTTAGGCTTAGATTGCCAAATAAAGGTTGGGAAACTCCTGGGGATTTGGGGGTGGAGCCTGGGGAGGTCAAGGACCTCAGTGGGGGTCCAGGGCCATCGAGTCCAAAGCAGTCATTTTCTCCAGCAGAACTGATCTCTGCCCCCTGCCCCCTGAGCTGTCATTCCCAGGGATCCCCAGGACCTACCTGGAGGCTGGCATCCCCGTTTAGGCATTCTTATAATTTACTAGCGGGCCCCGCCACGCGTTGCTGTGGCAGTTGTCCTTCTCATCACAGTCCGCAACCCACACAGATGTCCGTGCAGGTCCAATGATCCCCAGCATAGCCTTTTGGGGGGGTCAAATGGAATCCCTCTTTCCCTTTTCAATGCACATCGTTATATGGTGCTGTCTTGTTTTTTTAGTATAAGGTAACCCTTTCCATTCCACAACGGAACTGTCCAGAGTGCGAATCCCGCTGTCCATGAGACTAGTTGACACGCACAGTCCTGGCTTGGGTGAGGCAGAACTGGGGCAAGGAGGCTATCCCAGTCAGGCAGCAGAGGGTGGTGAGGCGCTCAGATCAAGGCCAGCTCCCTGGGTTCTTAAAGGGCCATGTGCAAAAGAAGCAGAGCAGGTAGTGTTGGTTCGCCCCCACCCCACGGATTTTCTTAGAAGAAAAAGGCGAACTCCAGCTCGCTTTTAGTAAAAGAGAGCTGTGGTGAATATGGGTGAGAAAGTGGGTAAGTGGTGGTTGGATGGGAGGGAGGGCAGAGGTGTGTGAGGATGAGCTGGATGTGTATTGTGTGGTAGCAATGGGTGAGGCACAGAGAGTAAAAGTTACCTGTGTGAGAGGGGGGGGAACCCCACCTGACGTCTCACACGGCAACGTGTGTATGTGTTTCACTTCCACTTGTATTACCTACCAGTATTGCCTATTTCCTGTTTTCACTGCTCATCTCTGCCCATCTGCACAAACATCCTAAGCCCTCATACCAAGCCCTCAGGCCACAGACAGACAGGCTGCACAAACCTTCTAAGGGTGACAGTTAAACACAGCCAGCTTCATGGCCTGGTGTGCCAGAAAAAGACGTTTTACCTGGCTCAGGTATGGACTTTTGGCGGTTTGAAGGTCCGAGTACCTGCCAGCAACAGGGAGGGACGTCCTGTGAAAATTTGGGGGCGATCCGTCCAGCAGCTTCTGAGGGAGACCATCAGGGACAAACACACTGTTAGATTTATATATATATAGATTTCATTGCTTCTGCCAGTGGTGCTGAGTATTATAGGGAAAGAGCTTAGCACAGGGCTACCATTTTCAATGGCAGCTCGGTGTCAAGGGCTGTATTCAATCCCACATTTCTTAAACTGTACAAATGGGGGTCAAAAGGTGGAAGAATTATTTCTAATGACAAGCCATAGATCGCAAGGTGGCCTCCTTAACCTAGCAGTAAGCGTGCTGTGTGAAAAAACTACCAAGGTCATTAGGAAACAAGCCTCTGGAAAGTCTATAACCGCAAGGCTGAAGATTATGTAGGGTAAAGAAATACTGAAATATTATGAAAAAAAACCATTTCTTTCAAGACACTAAGCAGAAAATCATCACAATCAGGAGAACAAGGCCACAAGCACTGATTCCTTCTGCTTGGAGAACCAGAACCATAAAACTTTGAGTAACATGCCAAAGACTTAAACAAGAGACACATATTGACATGTCTGGTCCTGGCTCCTGGGACTTGGAGAAGGAATATACTTTACTTGTAGCTTTTTTTAGGAAAAGCAAAAATTAATTTATAGAGTTTGGAAGAATTCAGCTTCCTTCATAACTGGGGGGAGAGGAAATCCAGCAGATTGATTTGTACATTCTGGCATGGGCACAGCATACGCCCAAATGTGAATCTACACATTACAAAACTCCAAAGTCCATCTCCAAAAGATTGCCATTAGTGGCTTCCTTTGGATGTCAATTTCTAGTCTAATTTTGGTGGGTTGAGAGGCTGGGCTCCATGCTGCACGATTGAAATAAGAGGCCCTGAGGATGTCGTCCGCACAGCCTTTTTCCCAAGACGTCCTTAGGATACCTTCTGCTCAAGATGTCTTTTTGAAAAAAAACGCTTCAACGTGTCCCTTTCCCCCCTAAGCTGCCTGCAAGACGTCCCCTGCCTGGCTGTGAGGAATGCAGATCTCAGAAGGCATCTTATTTTCCCCGCTCGACCGTTTTGCTCTCTGGTCAGTTCATCCTCTGCTTATGCCCTACATTTTGTGTGCAGCTAAAGCGATTCTCCCTGCCACTATTTGCTGAAGGTTGCCTTAGGATGTTTGTTCTGCAGGCTCCAATCTTGGGCGTCTTTTCTAGCCCAAAAACTACATAGTTGTACGGAACTCATCCTGCTACTTGTGGCAATATATAGCTTTCCTACTTTTCAAATTATTTTTGAGGAACTATCTTTGTAGCTATGCAAACACACATAAGAGAATTTTAGCTGCTCAGAAGATGGGTCTGCCACCCACTGACAAGCACTGAATTGACCTGTCTCCAAATTGCATATGTTATGCGGCTCTCTGGCCAGAACTGCTAGGCCGCTACAAAATTCATTGGTCTAACAGGGGCTTGGTCGGAGGGCCTTTAGAATTTTAGCTGCACTTGCATTATACAATGGCATAATAAGCACTCTCTGGTTCCACCCTAATACTATCAGATACCCAGAGTAATTCATGGTTCTCACTGATAGAGAGGAAGATCGAATCAATTGGTATACCCCTTGACTCCCTTCTACCTTTAACTTGTTCAGAATCGTATAAATTATTAAAACAAAAAAATTTTGGTGAGAGAATGGAACTATTTAACTCTGGCAGTGAGGAAGAAACTTGTTCACCTGCTTACATCCTATCGTTAATCCCCTTACAGCGTAACAAGGAGATGGCCTCCCTATCTGTATCATCCTGACCAATCCAGACCAGAGGGAAGGAGTTTTTTCACTCGCATTTCGCTTCAATGTTTTCCCTTCCATGCCATACGCTCTGAGGTAGATATATAAACAATCTAGAAATGTGCAAAAGAGGTGTGGTTCATTGTGATTACCAAATCAATTAGAAAACATTAACTCATACCAATGTATTTCACGTTGTCCTAAATCAGGCCAAGTATTAGAGTCAAATACTCTAGGTTGCTTTCTATGATACCTAGTGAGCTGGATGAACTAAGCAGACTATTGTTCTTATTAAATAATTCTGATGCTACATTCTGTGAAATGGCTGCGAACTTTCTGCTGGAAATATCCCACAAGCAACATTATGTATGAATCAACTTAATGTTGCAAGTTTGTATTTTGATGCGATTTTGATGTGATTTTATACTGTTTATGCCAAATAAAGGCTAAATGAATGAAAAAAGAATTGACCTGCCCTCCCCGTACCAACTTAGTTTATCTATGAGGTAAGAAAAAAAAGATGTCAGTCCACAGAGGGCAAGTCAATGGGCAGCAGACTCGTCTTCTAAGCTGCTAAGATTCTCTTACATGTATCTGTGTAACTACAGAGTTAGCGCCTCGAAAAAATTTAAAAAATAGGAAAACCATATGTGGCCAGAATTGGCAGGACCATCTACATATGCCTTGGGCTGAAAAGGCACCCAGGATTGGAGCCTGCAGCGCAAACCTCCTGGGGCATCCTTCAGCAAACGGTGGCAGAATGAATCCCTTCAGCGGCACCCAAAATGTCAGGCACAAGCTGAAGGTGAAACTGACCTGAAAAAGCCTCTTTCCCCCTCTGACGCCTTCGCTGTTTGGAAAGCACCCAGAAGCCACCTCTTGTGGGGTGAAAAAAAGCAGTTTTATTTATTTATTATTTATTATTTATTTATTATTTATTTATATTTGTATACCCCCCCCCCCCCAAGGCTCAGGGCGGCGTCCATCAACATTAAAACAATTTTAAACATCAATACATAATTTACAATAAAATAATATATAAAATACTAACAACAGATGGCTGTACTATACTATAAAATATATAAAGCAGTGGTGCGACCGCACTTGGAGTCCTGTGTCCAGTTCTGGTCGCCGCATCTCAAAAAGGATATTGAGGAGATAGAAAAAGTGCAGAGAAAGGCAACAAAGATGATTGAGGGACTGGAGCACCTTCCCTATGAGGAGAGGCTGCAGCGTTTGGGACTCTTTAGTTTGGAGAGGAGACGGCTGAGGGGGGATATGATTGAAGTCTATAAAATTATGCATGGGGTAGAAAATGTTGACAGAGAGAAATTTTTCTCTCTTTCTCACAATACTAGAACCAGGGGGGCAATCCATTAGAAAATGCTGGGGGAAGAATTAGGACTAATAAAAGGAAACACTTCTTCACACAACGTGTGATTGGTGTTTGGAATATGCTGCCACAGGAGGTGGTGATGGCAGCTAACCTGGATAGCTTTAAAAGGGACTTGGACAGATTTATGGAGGAGAAGTCAATTTATGGCTACCAATCTTGATCCTCTTTGATCTGAGATTGCAAATGCCTTAACAGTCCAGGTGCTCGGGAGCAGCAGCAGCAGCAGAAGGCCCTTGCTTTCACCTCCTGCATGTGAGCTCCCAAAGGCACCTAGTGGGCCACTGCGAGTAGCAGAGAGCTGGACTAGATGGACTCTGGTCTGATCCAGCTGGCTTGTTCTTATGTTCTTATGTTCTTAAACAACCCTCCTTCCCCCTTTATGTACCCACGGGAGGCCAGGTGTTCTTATGGTGGAGTTGACATCATCCCAGCTGGCCAAACGCCTGGCGGAACAGGTCCGGAAACTTTGTAAGTCCCGCAGGGCCCTGATCTCACCTGGGAGCCTGTTCCACCAGGTAGGGGCCAGAGCCGTAAAAGCCCTGGCCCTTGTAGAGGCCAGCCGGATCGCCTTGGGGCCATCTTTTTAAGATGTTGCCTCTTTTTAAGATGTCTCACAAATGTCTTTTTTTGTGTTGTGCGGAATGGACCTATGATTGAAATCTACCACGGCAAAGAACCTGAGTCATTTGGAAGCTGGCTCCTAAAATCTTTCTAGCTGGTCTGTTCAGGACAGGCAGATCATAGTAGCTGGGAAAGGTGAGGTGTTCAGTTGAGACTTCCTTTGCAGTGTTCGTGAATATTCATTGGTTTTTGTCATGAGGTGTTTTTATTGGCTCTTGTTAACTGCTCTGCAGACAGTACCCACTGAAAGCCGCAGCACAATATTTGAATAAATAAATACAATACAGAAATATATTGCTAGTCTTATAGATTGGTTTTGTGAGCACCAGAACTGAATCACGCAAGCAGATTTTCTGTCTTCAAATTGAGGTAAGATCCACGAGGGGAATTTCATCACCAGTTCCATTTTTATATTTACTCTGTCGTGGAGTTCCAAAATAAAATGTAAAAGCCCAGATAAAAATGAATTTTTGCTAATCTTTTCGTCCCTTGCTTTCGAAACTGTTTGGTTTAGATTAGGCCAGATGCTGTTGTGTATTTATTTATAATCGCAGCTGCACTGCAACATGGGAATTGCAACCTCACTGCTGCATAAACACTGATCCTATATATTATTTATGTAAAGACGGTTTAAAATCTCTCCACATGGCAGCTGTTACTGCACAGCAAGTCACCCTTTTACAGCACTCCATTGTAAGATTCCTCACACTGAGGCAAATGGCCAGAAATGGGGAGAATTTTGTAGTCCTAGCTGAGTAGGAAAATGGGCTGACATGATTTTACCTTGAGGGGTCATTTATTTCTTAATGTTGCCTTAGCAAGAAAAGGAGCAGCAGTGGCGTAGGAGGTTAAGAGCTCATGTATCTAATCTGGAGGAACCGGGTTTGATTCCCAGCTCTGCCGCCTGAGCTGTGGAGGCTTCTCTGGGGAATTCATATTAGCCTGTACACTCCCACGCACGCCAGCTGGGTGACCTTGGGCTAGTCACAGCTTCTCGGAGCTCTCTCAGCCCCACCTACCTCAACCTCACAGGGTGTTTGTTGTGAGGGGGGAAGGGCAAGGAGATTGTCAGTCCCTTTGAGTCTCCTACAGGAGAGAAAGGGGGGATAGAAATCCAAACTCTTCTTCTTCTTCTCTTCTTAGTCTTAGCTATGATCAGAACGACCTCTCGCTAGCTGAGACTCGGCATACAAGGACCAAAGAAATAACTAGAGCTGCTAACATCAGACTGGGGAATTCTTGGAGATGTGGGGGCAGAGCCTGGAGAAGGTGGGGTTTGGGGATGTGATGCCAAAGCAGCCATTTCCTCAAGGGAATTACAGTTTTGATTCCAGGAGAACTCCAGCCTTCACCTGTAGCTTGGCAACCCAATGAAGGGCCTGTTTCAGATGAATCCCCCACCCTCTTTTGGCTGCACATGGCTTGGGAAGCAATTGCTTCCTGCCCTCAGCTTCTGCACCATTGAACAGACCCCCAAATCTCAACGTGCAAAACCCATCTGGCGTGTTGTGCGGTTTCCGGGCTCCATGGACAATTTCAACAGAAAAGAAGAAACCATGAAAATGAACAAAGTTTGGCTACCGGTACTGAAAAAACACTGGAACACTAAAACACTGGAATCAAGACAGTGACTAATGAACACCACCCAGACAAAGGATGTCCCCAGGCAGTACGCAGTCAAAGAAGAAGAAGAAGAAGAAGAGTTTGGATTTTTATCCCCCTTTTCTCTCCTGCAGGAGACTCAAAGGGGCTGACAATCTCCTTGCCCTTCCCCCCCCCCCCACAACAAACACCCTGTGAGGTGGGCGGGGCTGAGAGAGCTCCAAGAATCTGTGACTAGCCCAAGGTCACCCAGCTGGCGTGTGTGGGAGTGTACAGGCTAATCTGAATTCCCCAGAGAAGCCTCCACAGCTCAGGTGGCAGAGCGGAGAATCAAACCCGGTTCCTCCAGATTAGACACACAAGCTCTTAACCTCCTACGCCACTGCTGCTCCTAGGGCTAGTGAACACCACCCAGAACACCACCCACCACTCTAGGCAGTAAGCAATCAAAGGGATCAAAAGGCCAGGCTACTACCATGCAGATGTCCTCACTAATTGATTATACTATCGGTAAAGTTGCAGTTCGGCCTTGGAGAGGTTCTCGCTGGAGGTTTTGGCTGAACGCCCGGAAAGGGGGAATTTGCTGTTTTGGTTATCTTTTTGCTCGCTTACTTGCCTGTGTGAAATACTGTGTGAAACCTTCCTTGTTTATATTCTTTTGGCGGGAGCCTGTCTGATGCCCTGTATAAGCGGCTACTGGAGATCTGGGTGTCAGATCCCGCATTGTCTGTGCCTGACTAAGAATGCCAGCTCAATAAAGAACTCAACACGGTTGCTTTTGACTGGACTTTGCTGGTTCGTTACACTATCTTCATGGTTACTCACATGCTAAATCCAACACATGCAAATCAAGCTTGCTAATTGTACCCTTTACACTTGTTAACAAATGGTTTTTTTCTCCTACCCTGGACATTCCACAGGTCTATATACTCCACTTGCTTTACTACCATCAGATCCTCTGCAGATGCCAGCCACAGATGCAGGCGAAACGTCAGGAGAAAATGCTACTAGAACTTGGCTGTACAGCCTGGAAACCACCAACCCCCCAGTGATTCCAGCCATGGAAGTCTTCGACAATGCATAAAATCCATCTGACTTAAAATGCTGCCTGGGGGGCAGGGGGGGGGACAACTAGCACATTCATTGCCAAGAATGTCTGCAGGACCATCCCCTTCCACATGCCGCTGTGTGCCAACTACAGAGGGGAGGGTGAAAACCTCAATGAAAAAGTGCCGTATCTTTTGAAACCTGGTTGTATCTGTATTTAATTTTCAGTGGGGATTCGGCCGTCCTGTCCAGGAAACAGGTTGGCAACCCTACTGCTCTCTGTGGACTGTACTACCACTAAGGTTGGCCCATCTGGCATCGACCACAGCTTGGACTTTTTCCATCACTGCTCTGGCTCTGTGGCATGGACTCCCTGCAGAGGTGAGGGGGTGGAAGAATCTGTTACTCCAGTCATCAACAAGACTCAGGAAGAGTTCGAGAGCTTTATTGGCACTGTGCCATCCCAGGTTCAGGTAGCCGAAACTGAGGGGTTTGGCTCCCTGACCCCTGGTATATACTTTACAGTTTTGTTCCACCCCTGACATCCCCCCACCCTCACATTCCCATAATATCTAGAAACCTTGGCATGGATAAGGGCCATAAAATATTGGCTGCATATACATTTTCTAGTGGGATCCAATAGCTATATTCCCTCTCTGTTATCAGATCACTTTATTTCAGAATGGTATACTTTGATCTTTAGAAAGGTTGCAGCTATTGGTTTCCCCTTGGAATCACTCCTTATGCTCACAATGGTGGAAGCCTTCAGACTAGTTAAGAATAGGCTCTTGGATCTTGATTTTCATAATTTGACTCTTGCTGCCAAGACAACCTGTTCTCCGACTACATTATTAATCCCATGCGAGCGTGGAATTATGGCAGCATATCTTCGTCTGCTGATTAATCCCACCCAGAGGAGAGCCTTGGCTACTGCAAGATGTAATGTGCTGCCATCAGCACTGCTGGAGAGAAGATTTAAGAATATGGAACGTTCTAAAAGAGTTTGTTTATTGGATTTAAGAACGTTTGTTTATTGGATTTAAGAACGTTCTAAATATGGAACGTTCTAAAAGAGTTTATTTATTGGATTTATTGGATTTTATTTATTTATTGATATGATTACGGTTGAAATACTTGACCATTCTCTGTTTCTATGCCCTAAATACAATAAGATACACATGAAATACATGAATTCCATTTTCTTGCAAAGTTCTCAGTGGCATGAGTGTTATAAGACAGCCAATCTCCTGAACAGCTCTGATGTGCTCTTTTGTGAAACTGTTGCAAATTTTATACTGGAAATTAGTAGTTTTAACTGCATTTCTTAACCTTGTTTTGTTTTAAAATTTTGTCCTGTTTTGTATGCCAATAAAGGCTTGTGTTGTGTAGCATGTGAAAAGACAGTGGGAACAACAGTATTGTTTAGGCAGACAGTTCACTCCTTCAAGACGGCAGATAAGGAGAAACGGTTAAAGCTCTATTGAACTAACTATGGCAAGCAAAAGAGGGAGGCCCCCATAGCCTTGAGTGATGATAATGGCCAGGCCATCTGCATCTGGGCTGTGAACCTGAGAACTGGAATGGCGCAGGCCTGACATTCTGCTCTCCTTCTCCTCCCCCATGGGTCGGTTGGGGGTGCTTTGTGGAATGTCTTTATTAAACACAGGGCACGAACATGGGAATGGTGAACCCATTCGTTGAAACTGGGGGGTAAGTTAGTCCAGGCTACTAGATATTGGAGACAGCCATGGTGGAGGCGGGAGTCCAGGGTGTTGCCACCTCGTGTTGCACCTTGCCCTTCACCAGGAGTGGCTCCAGAGGCGTTGGAGCTGGATGCCAACCGTCGCTCGGGGCCGTCTTTTTGAGGAGGCTAGAATGAAAAACAGGGTGCATGCCATGTAAGTTTTTAGGCAGTTCAAGCTCCATTGCGACTGGATTGTTTACCTTTATCACTTTAAAGGGTCCAATGAATTTATGTCCCAGTTTGTGGGTGCCCAGTAACCCCCTTAGGGTTTTTGTGGACACATAAGCATAGTCCCCCGCAGCATAAGACACAGGATGACATTTACGGTCAGCCTGTTTTCATAGTCTCCTTTGTCCTTCCGCAACACCTCCTGCATGAATCTCCAGGATGCCTGGATGATTGTTACCCAGTCTTGGAGATCTCCCGGTTCGGGTGGGAGATCTCCCATCAAGGGGAAAGGCTTGCTTTCCTGGCCATAGATCACATGGAATGGGCTTTTTCCCCTGATGGAGAGCACGGCATTGTTGTAAGCCAGTGATGGCGAACCTTTTTGAGACCGAGTGCCCAAACTGCAACCCAAAACTCACTTATTTATCGCAAAGTGCCGACACAGCAATTTAACCTGAATACTGAGGTTTTAGTTTAGAAAAACGATTAGCTCAGAGGTGTGCATTACTCAGGAGTAAGCTTGGTGGTAGCCCGTGGCTTTGCTTTGAAGCAACTGTGCAACTCTTCCAACAGGTGAATCACGACCCTAGGAGAGTTTACTCAGGATCATGCTTTAGTTCTTCGCATGAAAATCAGTGGGGTTTAACAGCGCTTAACAGGGTTACCTACACGGCTTCCCCAAAACTAGGTCTTAGGTTTAATGCTAATAATCAAGCCCAGCGGCCCAGGCCAGCCTGGATGTGTGTGTGTTTTGGGGGGGGGGGGCAAGACTCTGTTTGCACGTGCCCACAGAGAGGGCTCTGAGTGCCACCTCTGGCACCCGTGCCATAGGTTTGCCACCACTGTTGTAAGCAAACTCCGGGAATGGGAGCAAATCTGCCCAATTGTCATTATGGTGGCTCACATAACAACACAAATATTGTTCTAATATGCCATTGATGCATTCAGTCTGGCCGTCTGTGGCCGTGTGGGTTGTCGAGGAGAGGCCCTGCTCGGTGCCCAGGAGTTTTAACAATTGCCTCCAGAACTGTGAAACAAACCGGCTGCCTCAGCCCGAGAGTATCTTGAGCAGGGCTGCGTGGAGGCGGCAGATGTGCTGTGTAAATAGTTTGGCCAGTTTTTGTGCCAACGGGATCCCCCCACAGGGGGTAAAGTGAGCCTGCTTGGAGAACAGGTCCACCACCACCCCCCAGATGCCCTTACTGGTGGGGAGGTCCGTGATAAAGTCCATGGAGATCACTTTCCATGGCTCCTCGGATGTTGGCAGTGGCTGGAGTAGGCCTGTCTGCTGGCCCGCGACGTGCTTAGCCATGGCGCAGGTGGGGCAGCATGTACGCTTCCACGCTGCATGCTGAATTCCTTTTCATAATTGCTGCCTTTCTTTTCTTAGCCTATGAACTTGGTTTCCATGTCAAATATAGTCATTTTTATTTACAGTCAGCGACCAGTAGTACAAGATCGGGGTACGTCAGTTTCAAGGTACCGTTACCATAGTATATATATAGACAAAAGAGTACTAGAAGCACTATTCAAAATGTTACATAATCTATAATCTATAATAAGAGTACTAGAAGCACTATACGAAAAATTACATAGTCTATGGTATTTACAAGAAGGAATATTTGCGACACTAATATAATTATTACTGTACTTATACACAGTCGGTGACTGTTGACTAAAAGGTCAACTTGCGAAAAAGCAAGTAGAAGAAGAAGAAGAAGAGTTTGGATTTATATCCCCCCTTTCTCTCCTGCAGGAGACTCAAAGGGGCTGACAATCTCCTTGCCCTTCCCCCCTCACAACAAATACCCTGTGAGGTAGGTGGGGCTGAGAGAGCTCCGAGAAGCTGTGACTAGCCCAAGGTCATGTGTGTGGGAGTGTACAGGCTAATCTGAATTCCCCAGATAAGCCTCCACAGCTCAGGCGGCAGAGCTGGGAATCAAACCCGGTTCCTCCAGATAAGATACACGAGTTCTTAACCTTCTACGCCACTGTACATTTGATTATGACAAAAGATTAAAAAGTTAATATAGCTACATTTGTAAAGTGCCTGTGCAGTCTTGCTAAAACCTATAGTGACATTACTAAAAAAAACTCCAGCCTCTGGTTTCCATGTCAATTCTGCATAAGCCTGAGCCATAGACAACCCAGAGATCTGTGTTAGTAGCTGTTCCTTGAAGGAGGACATCATCAGAAGAGGAAACAAATGGGAGGAGGAACCACAGGGTTTCGCTATCAAGCGGGACACGGCAGGAACAGTCGTAATTGAGGCAATCAGCAGGGTGAAGAAGCAAGTCGTGCTGATTTCTTATATCAGTCTTAATGACACAAGAGACAGCCCCGGAGCCTTCTACCTGCTGAACAATGTGTTTAAGTCTCTGTTCCCTGGGGTGTGTAATCTAATCTCCTCGAGAAACCACTTAACTGAGGGGGAACCAGCTGGTGTTTGAGAGCTGTAATTCTAAAATATGGCACCCTTGCAAGGCTCCAGAGCTACTTTTGAGGACCATAAATGCAGCAAGCAGGGTTGTCGCTACAAGGGGTGGATGAGGAAAGATGGGTGCTATTAAAACTATTTTTAATTCAGTCACACTTTCAGCCTCTCGGTTTTTCTTTCGAATGGTTGCAGTCAGCATTAATTGTGCCAATTCAAACATTCTTTCATTTGCTTACATTTATATGCAGGCGTTTGACTTGAAAGAAACCCCAGTTGCTCAGTGCCTTCAATATTTTGCCTTCTTCTGCAGTTCCCAATTCAGGCAACTCCACCAGGAATGAGGCGCCATGGAAGGCAACCATACAGTGAGGTGTGATGCAAGCCAACCAGACAATACGTTATGATGATCCATCAGACAGCTGCATCCATTTTTATCTCACTAAGAGCAGGTGGGCTCTAATCTGGAGAGCCAGGCTTGATTCCCACAACAACACAAGCCTTTATTGGCATATAAAACAGGACAAAATTTTAAAACAAAACAAGGTTAAGAAATGCAGTTGAAACTACTAATTTCCAGTATAAAATTTGCAACCGTTTCACAAAAGAGCACATCAGAGCTGTTCAGGAGATTGGGTATCTTATAACACTCATCCCACTGAGAACACTGCAAGAAAATGGAATTCATGTATTTCATGCATATCTTATTGTATTTAGGGCATGGAAACAGAGAATGGTCCAGTGTTTCAACCATAGTCATATCACATGAACTAACTCTTCTAGAACATTCCATATTCTTAAATCTTCCCTCCAGCACATTACATCTTGCAGTATCCAAGGCTCTCCTCTGGGTGGGATTAATCAGCAGACAAAGATATGCTGCCATAATTCCACGCTCGCATGGGATTAATAATGTAGTCGGAGAACAGGTTGTCTTGGCAGCAAGAGTCAAATTATGAAAATCAAGATCCAAGAGCCTATTCTTAACTAGTCTGAAGGCTTCCACCTTTGTGAGCATAAGGAGGAGTGGCAGACTCTAATCTGGAGAGCCAGGCTTGATTCCCAACTCCTCCACATAAAGCCTGCTGGATGACCTTGTACTGGATGAACTCTCTCAGCTCCAGCTGCCTCACAAGATGCCTGTTGTGGGGAGAGGAAGGGAAGGAGTTTGTAACCTGCTTTGAAACCTCTTCAGATAGAGAAAAGCGGGATATAGCAAACCAACCCTTCTTCTTCTGAGGCCCTGACCTGGATGATTGAGGCTAGCCTGATGCCATCAGATCTGGGAAGTTAAGCAGGGTTGGCCCTGGTTAGGACTGGATGGGAGATCACCGAGGAAGTCACAGTAGCATTGCAAAGGCAGGCAACCTCTGAACATCTCTGGTGTTGAAAACCTGATGGGGTTCACCATAAGTTAAATGTGAGAGGTTATTATGGGCCAGTTCACAAAGAACTGCCAGTCTGATTTTAAAAGTACTTGGTCAATGAGAGAAAGATGTGATTCAAGGGGAAGGTGAGGCTGGGTCAGGGGGACGCTCTCTAGTTGGTTGAGAGGCATTCCCGGAACCATGTAACTGCTTAAAATAACACATTGGAGTGCTTTGATGGTGTGTTCCTGCATTGCAGGGGTCCTTGGACTCTCTTTCATTGATGGTCCTTGGACTCTCTTTCAACTCTATGATTGCTGCTGCTATTGAGATATATGTGACCAGCCTGCTATGTGTAACCACTGCAATCTGTGCATTCTTTCCTTGATCTTTGATTTATGGCTTCATACGCTTGTAGATAACAAGGCTTCCCCTGTGTCAGAATCCCCAAAACTGCAACAAACTCATATAGAAAAACAGTAGTTTATTGGTAATGAGGATCTTCCCTGGCTAAAGTCAGAACTGAGATTTGCCCGCGCAAACCCTTATAGTTAAAGCAGGGTGCACCCCCCCCCCCATCGTGGGAATGCCCGCCAAAAGAACTGCAAATGAGATAACAGTGAAGACAGCCAGGCACTGACCTTGAGCAGCACCTGGTACAGTATAGCATCACACAGAAGATAGAGAAAAGTCAGTTAGAAATGCAATTAACCCATTCCACCACCCTCAGCACCCAGAAAGCAGCAAAAGCAAACCCCATAATAAACAGGCCTCCAGACACCCTGACCCTCTTGTCCCATGTGAACAATGTTGCGTTCGTCATCTCAGCAGTGGCGTAGGAGGTTAAGAGCTCGTGTATCTCATCTGGAGGAACCGGGTTTGATTCCCAGCTCTGCCACCTGAGATGTGGAGGCTTATCTGGGGAATTCAGATTAGCCTGTGCACTCCCACACACGCCAGCTGGGTGACCTTGGGCTAGGCACAGCTTCTCGGAGCTCTCTCAGCCCCACCCACCTCATAGGGTGTTTGTTGTGAGGGGGGAAGGGCAAGGAGATTGTAAGCCCCGTTGAGTCTCCTGCAGGAGAGAAAGGGGGGATATTAATCCAAACTCCTCCTCCTCCTCCTCCTCCTCCTCCTCCTCCTCCTCCTCTTCTTCTTCTTCTTCTTCTTCTTCTTCTTCTTCTTCTTCTTCTTCTTCTTCTTCTTCGTCATGGGGCAGGAAGCCAGGTGGCTTTCTCTTGCTATCTGTTTGCGACCTTGGGGCGCCTTAGCTCCAAAGGCTGTTTTTCACAAATTCTTGGGGAAACGGGAGGGGGAACTTGCTCGTGGGATAGAGGGGACTGTGAATGCCTGCTCCATCAGAACTGGCTTTACCAGTGTGGTGCTTCAATGCCTCCTCAATAAACACCACTGAACAATACTTCAGAGTCCATTTGTTGGCTGAAGTGTCTGGGGCCTAACAGGCTGGAGCTGTACATTGTGCTGCTAAATCAACCACCTCCTGGGCTGTCTTGTGTGGGAAGTGAATCATTAAGGCAGTGGAACAAAGCACAATATCTGACGACGTGTGGATCTGCTGGAATATGGCAGCAGGTTGTTTGCAGTGGATCAGGGGGACAAAGCTTGGCTTATCGAGAGAGGGATAATATGGGGAGCCCCCCTTGCTCAGAATGCTGTTCCACTGAAATACCTGATGCTAAACACAAAGTAAGAATACCGAATGGGCCGACTGTTCTTCCTCTGATGGCAGGAGTGCCAGCCCCCAGGTGGGGCCAGGAATTCCTCCAGAATTACCACTCACCTCCAGGCTGCAGAGATTAGTTGCTTTGGAAGAAATGCAAGTTCCTGAGGGTAGACTGTGGGACATCACATCCCTGCTCTGTTTCCTCCTGTCCTCAGTCTCTACACTCCCCAGGCTCTCCAGGAATTTCCCACGCTGGAGATGACAACCCTCTCTAATAATGATTCTCTTCCTTTATGGAGGATCCTCTGTCACATGCATAGCGTGCTATGAGGAAACTGTGTGTGGGATACCCAGTGGTGGGAGTATTTTTCCCCAGAGAGAGAGAGAGAGAGAGAGGGAGGGAGGGAGGGAGGGAGGGAGAGAGGGAGGGAGGGAAAGAGAGGGAGGGAGGGAGGGAGAGGGGGGAGAGAGGGAGAGGGAGAGAGGGAGAGAGGGAGAGAGGGAGGGAGGGAGAGAGGGAGAGGGAGGGAGGGGGAGAGAGGGAGAGAGGGGGAGGGAGGGAGGGGGAGAGAGGGAGAGAGGGGGAGGGGAGAGAGGGAGAGAGAGAGAGAGAGAGAGAGAGAGATTCTGCACAGCATATTTATAGTGAGCTGCAATCATCATAAATGAACCCAATTTTCTTTTTTCCATTCTCATGTGTGTCATTTACACATTCAGGAAGTGATTGGAGCCCATGGAAACCATTCAGGTTGTTTTTTCGCCTTCGCCTGAAAACACTTTGAGCAAGGGGGGCGAAGGCATGCAGAAATGAGCCCTCGCAGCTATCTGATCGGCTGCACCTGTGTAGCTTCTCATGCTCAACACATAAATTTTTTTAAAAGAGAGAAAGAGAGACTTTCTTGCAATGACCAGGCAATAATGACTGTGTTGCTGTAGATCAGTGGTCTGCAACCTGCAGCTCTCCAAATGTTCATGAACTACAATTCCCATCAGCCCCTGCCAGCATGGCCAACTGGCCACACTGACAGGGGCTGATGGGAATTGTAGTTCATGAACATCTGGAGTGCTGCAGGTTGCAGACCCCTGCTGTAGATCTATGAGTGAAGGGGTGGTCATACTTGCCGCCATGGGGAGAAAAAGTGCTTGGGGAACTCATGAACTGGGGAAGCTCAGAGAACCAGCCTGCAACGTCTCCTGCCTATTGCGTCTACGAGGGGGCCTCTTCAAACCAGGATTTTGCAAAAAGATTGCTTGTTTTGATGATTTTTTTAAAAAAAACCTGGGTTGTGAGGAATATGATGGCCCTGAGTCATTTTGGGGAAGAGACCTGTGTGAAGTTCTTCCCCAAAATGCTATTTATCATGTCCTAAAGATGTTCAACTTGTGCTATGTGGAATCCACCAGAGAAAGATAAAAGATTGACCACATTAAGGGCCACATGTCTGCCTATGGAGTAGCACCATCATAGTGGTGGTGAAAATTATTGTCAAGTTGCAGTCAATTTATGGTGACCCTGTAGGGCAGTGGTGGAGAATGTATGGCACGGGTGCCAGAGGGGGCACTCAGAGCCCTCTTTCTGGGCACGCGAGCTGTCGCCCCAGTTTGGGCACTCAGCAGTGGCATAGCGCAAGGGGGCGAGGGGTGTGTGACGCACTGGGCATGTGCCCCTGCCAGGGTGTGGCGGGGGTGTGGCGAGGGTGTTCCGGGGGCGGGGGTGTTTCGGGACATTCCGGGGGCATTCCAGGGCAGGGTGGGGGTGTGGCAGGGGCACAGGGCTCACACATGCCCCAGGTGCAGTTTCCCCTTGCTCCGTCCCTGGCACTCAGTCTCTAAAAGGTTCACCATCTCTGCTGTAGGGGTTTCAAGGCAAGAGATTTTCAGTGGTGGCTTGCCATTGCCTGCCTCTGCACAGGACCCTGGACTTCTGGGGCAATATTCCATCCAAGTACTAGCCAGGGCTGACTCAGCTTAGCTTCTGAGATCAGATGAGATCTGGCTCGTTTGGGCCATCCAGGTCATGGCAAAAGACGTGCAGAAGTGGTTTGCCATTGTGTGCTTCTGCACAGCAACCCTGGACTTCTTTGGGGGCTTCCCATTCACATACTAGCCCTGCTTAGCCGCCAGATTTAATGAGATTGGATTATCCTGGGTCATTTTGTAGGCGCAGAAGAAAGAAAGCAGAAAAGAAGGAAAAAGAATGTAGACAGAAGGAAAAGAGAAAGTAGAGAAAGAGAAAGAGGAAAGGGTTTTGGATTCAACAAGAAAGGTTATTTCTTCTTTCCCTCCATTATTTTTCCTATAATGGAGAGATGGCAACCATAATGCTGCTGAGCAAAGAAACCATGCAGGCCTTAAACCTATTCTTTCCTATTGCTAGCATAGTCTAATAACTCCAAAAATGCCCCTTTGTTCACAGTTATACAAAATGTGCAAACTAAACTGTTTTTGAGATCCTGTTGTACCCAAGAGATACCTTAAAAGTTGCCCCCTTCCTGAGAACAATAGGAAGGCCTATGAGAAAGCTCTTTGTCTGAGAAATAGGGCAACTTAAAACATACATGATAAGAGGAACAAGGGTTTTTGGTTCATATAACATCAAAAAGTGAAATGCTGACATCTTCCAATGGGGATTTTGGACAACCCCAAAGGGCTGTGGGAACAGGGGAAATCTCCACCTTGTGTGTGATTGATTGATGATGTGGGCATTTTGGGGTGTATTCCTTGCTGCCATTTTGATATAGCTTGTCATTAATACTATAAAAGTGAGAACACACCGCCATTTTGGTGTGGCTCCCCTGATATTGTCTTGCCCGCAGTTGGCCGAATAAAGATCTTTCTGATTTTATTCTGTATCGGCTTGAGCTTCTTTGAGCTTATTTAATTCAATTCGTTA
This sequence comes from Sphaerodactylus townsendi, assembly GCF_021028975.2. Classification (NCBI taxonomy): domain Eukaryota; kingdom Metazoa; phylum Chordata; class Lepidosauria; order Squamata; family Sphaerodactylidae; genus Sphaerodactylus; species Sphaerodactylus townsendi. Next base: position 4,831,237 of record NC_059435.1, on the reverse strand, counting down.
CTCCGTTGTAACAGTTTAAATCAGGAATCCTCCATCGTACATCACGCTGTATGCCCAGTGGAGGTCATCATAAGAAAACGTTGATTGGGCAGATAAGAGCGGGCAACAGTGGCGGAGTGCCAAGGGGGCAGGGGTGCATGACGCACTGGGTGTGCGCTCCTGTGGGGGTGTGGTAAGGGTGTTCCAGGGGTATGGCATTTTGGGGCGAGGCGAGGGCAAACGGGGGCATTGCAAGGGCACAGGGCACACGCGTGCCCCGGGAGCAGTTCCCCCTCACTCGGTCCATGGTGGGCAGTAACCCTAACGAGAATAAATGAATGAATGAACTTGTAAGGAACTTCAAAGAACTTGAAACAAAGCAACTTCAATCAGTTCATTTATTCCAAAGCTTCAACGGTCTCAATACACGCCATGCGAGAACTGGGCCCCCTCGGCTAGCACTGTGGTATTTAGAGACGAAGATACTGCCCCTCCCCCTTGCACCATTCCCAAGCACAGTTTCACAGCAAAGTTTCACACAGGAAAAGCAAAAGTAAGCTTCAAACCGACATGATAAACATTAGCATAGCAAGGTCAATACTCCGGGCAGTGAGCCCAGACCAAGAAGGGCTCCAAGGACGAGACGTCTGGGTGAGCACACTAGCCCCCACCCTTACAGAACTGTTGCCTTGAGCTGTACTCGAGGGTTGTGGTGTAAGCATGCTGGTTTGGAAGAAAAGACTTTGCTTCAGGCATCTACAGAACAAAATCCCCAGGTTTTGTTAGGTAAAGAATCTGCACCTGGACACACTTTAAATATGACGCAGGATATCCACACTTTGTGCGTGAGTGCCACAGATGTAGAAAACTAATCAAAGAGGTTTGGGGATACGAGGCTAGGCAGAAAGTCACGCCTGGGTGTTGCACTGCCATGAATTAGCAGAGCAAATCATAGGGCAGAGATGCAAGTGAGTTGCTTTGTAGAACTTCACTAGATAACAAATGAATATACGCTCAGTCTGGGTGTCTGCGCAGTCTACATGTCCCTGTGTGTTTGCCTCCTTCCAGAGAGATCCTTCCAGAAGCTCATGTGATTATGGTCATGTGACCTCAACAGTTAACTCTTGCTTGACTGAATGAAGTGGGCACTTGTAAAATCCTAACAAGGGGACTGAGCAGAAGACTAGGCTGGGAAAGAGCTATATCCATGACTATGTTTAGTCTTCCTTCCCCCTTTTTTGTTTTCCTTTCTCTTTCCCCCTGTCACTCCCCCCCACCCTGAGTTTGGGGATAGCTTATTTAATTACTATCTGCTTAACTGGATCTTAAGAACATAAGAACATAAGAACAAGCCTGCTGGATCAGACCAGAGTCCATCTAGTCCAGCTCTCTGCTACTCGCAGTGGCCCACCAGGTGCCTTTGGGAGCTCACAGGCAGGATGGGAAAGCAATGGCCTTCTGCGGCTGCTGCTGCTCCTGAGCACCTGGTCTGCTAAGGCATTTGCAACCTCAGATCAAGGAGGATCAAGATTGGTAGCCATAGATCGACTTCTCCTCCATAAATCTGTCCAAGCCCCTTTGAAAGCTATCCAGGTGAGTGGCCATCACCACCTCCTGTGGCAGCATATTCCAAACACCAATCACACGTTGCGTGAAGAAGTGTTTCCTTTTATTAGTCCTAATTCTTCCCCCCAGCATTTTCAATGAATGCCCCCTGGTTCTAGTATGGTGAGAAAGAGAGAAAAATCTCTCTCTGTCAACATTTTCTACCCCATGCATAATTGTATAGACTTCAATCATATCCACCCTCAGACGTCTCCTCTCCAAACGAAAGAGTCCCAAACGCTGCAGCCTCTCCTCATAAGGAAGGTGCTCCAATCCTTCAATCATCCTCGTTGCCCTTCTCTGCACTTTTTCTATCTCTTCGATATCCTTTTTGAGATGCGGCGACCAGACACCTGTACTGTTGAATGTACGATCTTATTGGATATTATGGTATTTTTTATCATGTTGATGAAGGCAAGACATTTCATGGGGGGGGGGGCAGGAGCAGCAGCCATGGAGTCCCCAGGTCCCTGTCGCCCAGGGCAAGAGCCTTGGCTGGCCCCACCTATGCTCCTCCCCTGCCCAAGCCTGTATGGGAAATAGCATCTCATAAATCAAATGAAATAAACTGTTACTATTAAGACTTTTCTTGGCAATAACACTGACTGTTTCTCCACACTTTTATTCAGTTATGTATGAAAACACCTGTTTTAATATGTAATTTTTTGAAAATCACTTCTATCATGTCTTCTAGCCTGTCTTTTGTCTTGTTTCAAGGCAGCTTATAATAATAGTTCAAACATTCTCAGCTAAGAGTAAAAATTGCAAGTCCTATACCTGCCTTAAGGTTTGACACACTTGGTTTTCACAATATGTTTTCCCTGTAGGCGAAACAAGTTCCAGGCATTGGCCATGCGGACAAAAAAGCCACAACGCAGCCGTGAGTTCTCAGTGGCAACTGTTTGGAAGCACCACAGGGGCCACATTCAGAGCAGAATAACAATATGCGGTGAAAAGGGACTCTTCCCAGCCACCCTTTGTGGCATAGTGGCTAAGAGCAGGTGCACTCTGATCTGGAGGAACCAGGTTTGATTCCCAGCTCTGCCGCTTGAGATATGGCGGCTTATCTGGGGAATTCAGATTAGCCTGTACACTACCACACATGCCAGCTGGGTGACCTTGGGCTAGTCACAGCTTCTCGGAGCTCTCTCAGCCCCACCCACCTCACAGGGTGTTTGTTGTGAGGGGGGAAGGGCAAGGAGATTGTCAGCCCCTTTGAGCCTCCTGCAGGAGAGAAAGGGGGGATATAAATCCAAACTCTTCTTCTTTTCTTGGTCCAAAATGGAGGCAGGGCAAGACATTGACCCTATTTTGGGCTGCACATACACTGAATTCTTGTATGATGCCCATGAGCCATTTGGGCCCAGGAAAATGGTGAGGGAGTAAGGGGGCAGTCCCTCATCTCCCCTGTGCCATAATACCAACTGGAATTAGCCCCCTGAGATACTTCTAAACAGTGGTGGGATCCAAACATTTTAATAACAGGTTCCGATGGTGGTGGGATTCAAACAGTTGCGCCATCGCACACACGCACCTCCAGTCCCTATTGGGCAGGGAGGTTGCTTTAGTAACCCCTTCTCGGCACTCAGAAAAAATTAGTAACCCCTTCTAGAGAAGTGGTGAGAACCGGTTGGATCCCACCTCTGCTTCTAAATGGAGTTGCCCGCAGGAACTTTCAACCATCAAATGGCTTCTAGTTCCTGTTATGACCTCATGATTTCTAGCATGTAGTTTGGTCCTGGGAACATTCTCTGCTGATGATGCCCCACTTTTAAATTCATTTTTGGAAGTAGCATAGCATTCAAGGAGTTTAATGTATTGTCGAAGGCTTTCACGGCTGGAATCACTTGGGTGCTGTGTGGTTTCCGGGCTGTATGGCCGTGTTCTAGCAGCATTCTCTCCTGACGTTTCGCCTGCATCTGTGGCTGGCATCTTCAGATGATCCTCTGAAGATGCCAGCCACAGATGCAGGCGAAACGTCAGGAGAGAATGCTGCTAGAACACGGCCATACAGCCCGGAAACCACACAGCACCCAAATTCAAGGAGTTTGTTCACATCACTTGTCACTAGTCAAGAGGAACACGGGAGAGCTGATTTTCCAGAGTAAAACAATTAAGGAACGCCAGCCCATTCTTGGCTGAGGCAAATCCATCTTCTTGTCTGCTCGTGCATTACACAGCAGAATTGCATTTTCTCTGCTGTTAGTTGTTCCCTTTTTTTCCCTCTATATATTTTATTTAAACGTATTGCTTTTCATGTTAGTTTAATATGGAGGTGACAGTCTATTCAGTCAGTCTTCATTACTTCAGAAGTCCAAATCACACACAGCTTGAAAATCACCTCAAAAATCTCTGATGAGGTTTCAGAATAAAATCTAAGCACAGCTTCATTCAGTGCCAGAAACGGCCAATTTCTGTGGCTGATTCAATTCTCCCACTCCCACTTCTAAGGCTAGCACTGTCTTGGCAAATGCTGGGGCATTTGGAAGGTAGATTTTGTGGAAGTTAGAACATCACTTCTGAGTGATCTCTAGGAATGTCCCCTAATCTCTATGGTAAAGATCAGAGAGAGATGAGGAAATTGCTAGAACATCACTACGGAGGCTGTTTTCCACTCCCCCCCCCGTTCCTCAGCTTCTCAAGAGTAGGGACAATAATCTGGAGAATTGGGACTAAGGGTAGGTGTTTACACACTGTGGGTGGGTGAATGAGAAGCTGACATGAAGACTTAACTCTGAAGTGACCCTTTTTGAGAACAGCTGCTCATACTTGGATACCTTCTCTTGCATCAGCTTTTGCTTTATTGTTCTGCATGCTAAGCCACAAAGTTGCCACCCAACCCGATCCTGCCTCTTCTTAAATGCCCTTCTCTGGTTTGCCCTCTACAACTTGGCTAAAGTTACATGGCCCTAAGCAAGATGTTATCTTTAACTCTGAGCCTGAATACCGCCATAAGAATACTGCTGTGCCTTACAAGGGAATTGTAAAGGCAACAGACTTTGAAGCCCTTGGAATAGTCTGGAAGCGCATTATAAATCTTCTGTAAACACCAATTCTTTAGCCAAGCCAGCCAAGTCCTGAACTGAGGAGCAACTTGTTCAACTAGGTCCCAGCAACCAGTATCATCGGAGGTAATCAAACCACATCAAATTACTTATAATGGCATTTAGAATACAAAAATATAAAATACATGATAAAAGATTTGATGACCATTTCCCATCAAACCTACAGACTGAATTTAGGGCTTAAACTTATTGCGAAATTACAAAGTCTTCTCTGTTCCTCATAATTGGGGACAGTTTGTCTCAGAACTTCTGTTTAAAAAATTGCTACTATTGCTGTCATTTCCAAGTCTTTATCTCACAATAAGAATTCAGTGAACTTGTCTCCTTATAAGTGTATAAATCTCTTTTTTGGTAAAATGGTGTTTATGTGGGAAATGGTGGTAAAAATTGTTGCTGTCAGACAAAAAATGAGTAAGAATATCTGGTACATTACATCCAAAGAGGTCTCTCATGAGTTGGTAATTGTTTATGTCTGCCAAAAGTTACATTAGAAGAAAAGGTGTTTAAGCAAGCCCGCATAAAAGTGAGTCCCCCGCACTGCAAGGTGATAAAATAAGTCCTTTGTATTTTGTAAGAAAAGGGTCGTCTGTAAAAAAAGGGGTGAAAAGATTTTACAAAAATCTGATTTCATAACTTGCCTCTCTTGGTCTTTGAGTTTCTCGGTTATACTTTTCAAAAATATACTTTTCCTTGGAACCAGAAAGTGAACTACCGTATAATATCTATTTCCAGGAGGAGCCGTTTTCTCATAATAAATTTGGACAAGCTAGAAATAAAGGAATCCCCCAGCATACAGGACAACTGATTTGCAGGATGAGAAGTGAAATGAATTTTTAACCAGTACTGAAAAGTTGATATCCATGCCCTGATTTCTAATGTTGACCTAATTCTGAATACATGACAGAGCAGGTTAAACTATTTTATACACCTAAACAGCTGATGGGGAAAAGGGGGGTTGCAATCCTTTTGCTGTAGAATTGAAGGCCCCAATCCTTACTGGAATACCATACCAGAGGTGTAGCTAGGGAAAATGGAGCCCGGTGTAAAATCTGAGTTTTGCCCCCCCCCCCGTGTGGACGGCCTCCCCACTACCAAAGGCCACCCTCCCCCACTATGACCAGAGAACAATTTTTTGCATCATGTCATCTCAAAGTCACCATCACATTATAGAACATGCCCCAACTCACAAATCTGAACACACCCAGGGTTCCCTCGTTTAAACAACATTGAAAGTGATGCTGTTTGGGTGGTGGGTGGGGAATCTACCCTGAAACAGCATCACTTTTAATGTTGTTTAGACTAGAGAGCCCAGATTCTCCTTTCAAATCCACCTTAAACGGAGAATCTGGGCTCCCTAGTTTAAACAACATAGAAAATGATGCTGTTTCAGGGTGGATTCCCCCCACCCCAAAACAGCATCACTTTCATCGTTGTTGTGTGTTTTTCCAGGCTGCATGATTGTCTGGTAGATCTTGTTCTTGATCAAAGCCTTAATGTGGCTGGCATCTTCATAGGTGTATCACAGAGAGAAATCTGTTATACACTGTGTCCAGACTTCTCTTTTTACAGACTTCTCTCTGTGATACACCTCTGAAGATGCCAGCCACAGATGCAGGCGAAACATTAGGAACAAGATCTACCAGACCAAGGCCACATGGCCAGAAAACCCACAACAAGCAGTTGAATCCATCTGTGAAAGCCTTCGACAATACTTTCAATGTTTTTTTAATCTAGGGAGCCCAGATTCTCCCTTTAAACCCACTCTGAAGGGACCAGAAGGGACCAGAATCTGGGGAAAATTTGAGGGTTCCTCTCAGGGGAGCAATGTTTATGTTAGCAGTACCAAAATTTCAGGCTACTTTCAAGAGACTATCCTGATGATACCATTAATTTAGGTTTAGTGAAGTTTGGTCAAGGGAGTGGAAAGTTATGGACCCTCAAAGGGAAGCCCCAACTACTATTAGCTCCCATTGGAAACAATGGGGGATGGGGCACCCCCTTTGGGGGTCCATAACTTTGAACCCCCTAAACCAAACTTCACCAAACCTGGCTGATATCATCCGGAGTGTCACCTGTTGATAACCTGAAATTTTGGTGTCACTTGTCAAAAAAATGCATCCCCTGCCGGGTCGACAAAGTAAAAACACAAAAATATTTTTAATGCATTTTTTTTATTTTGGCACCCCCTGCAGGCATGCGCCCGGTGCATCGCGCACCCCCTTCCCCTGGTGGCTACGCCACTGTACCATACAGAACCTGTGGAACTATTTCTGGGTTGTGTACCCTGACAGCAGCAAGAACATATTTATTTCCTTCAAACTGGTAAAAATGTTTCAATGAAATAAGAGAGTTTTTAGAGGTTTTAATAATTTTGTTATGGTGAACAATCCAGTTGGTGCTGTAACTAAGGATTAAACCTAGATATTTCTAGAAGGGATTCACTTGTTTAGTAGGAATCCCATCTACTTTCCATGTGTATCTTAAGCCAAGATTTGGTAACTTGATTTGGATTTGGTAAGTTGATTTATTTTGTTTTGGTAAGTTGATTTATGGTAAGTTGATTTTGATTGCAATAACGATGAAAGGTTTGAACATAATACTGGAGATCAATTTTCGTTCTTGATAGGATCACTGTATCATCTGCATACAATTGAAGTGGCAGTGGTCAAACATCTAGCTTTGAGGTATGGCTATCCATTAGATCCAGAACAGGTGCAAGTTCATTCATGAACAGATTAAACAGATGAAGAACTAAAATGCACCCTTGCTTAACACCTTTGGATACGACGATTTTTGCTGTCAGTTTGCCAGCTGCTGAGTATTTGACTCGGCAGGTGTTAGCAATGAGGAGTTGTTTAATTATATATAACAGCATATAATCAATCCCTAGATTTAAAAATTTACTCCACAGGTGTTTGCAATCAATAGAATCAAAGGCAGTTCTTAGATCAATGAAGGCCACAAGCAGTTTTACCATTTTTTAGCTTAGTATATTTTTCTCTAAGGAATGTTACTACTACACAATGATCATTTGCGGCTGCTCCTTTTTAAAACCCAATTTGTTCAGGTCCAAGAATATTCTTAGAGGTGATCCAATTTGTGAGTCTAGAGGCTAAGTGATTAGTTTTATTCTTACCTATCCCAGGAAGCAGATTTATTGGATGATAATTACCAGGACGATCAATATTCCCTTTTTTATAAATTGGCATTGTAATAGCGTTCAGACATGAAGAAATTTGCCAATAGATCTGCCCACCAAGTTTGGTTGTTTAGAAGGAGATCAGAAGGGACCTGGGAATTTTCCTGATTTCATTGATCACAGCAAAAGTAATATTTCATCCTCTTCAATTCTTGGCCATTAAGATGAATTAGTTAACAGGGCTCTGTCATCTTGCAGCTCTAAAGATGAGAACAGCTGAGTGAAATGCTTCTCCCATTTCAGGGCTAATATAGACTAGAAGTCTGGGGTTCATTCCCCATGGAAGGCAGTCACAATAATTTTCCAAAAGGAGTTATTCTTCGAAGCCTTCGAGGTCTTAAAGAGGGACTCCCATCTATATTACAGAAGCTTGTCTTTTTGATCTTCATCAAATTTAAATTTCAGTTTTAAATATTCCTCATAGTCTCAGCCAACATGGCTTGATGAGCTTGTTTAAATGCTATGTGAAAGATGATTTTATTCATTTGACATTCTTCATCAAACCAAGTAGTATGAGTGTTCTTTAATACCGATGGTGGTTTGTCTACAGAAAGGAGTCGTTCTAAGTTTCATAATTACTGGACTCTTTAATCATTAAGGTTGTCTTCCATTTTTGAATCAGAGAGAAAGTTAGTAGTTTCCGAATTTCTTCCTGTATGGAAGGAGTCCATGATAGTTTCTTTAAAATCTTGGGCTTATTTGAAAGATGATAGCAAGTTAGAGAGTTGGAGCTATCCATGTGCAAAGATAATTTAAACCGAAGCGGCATGTGATCACTTTCTGCGCGGATTTCCACCGAAAAATTTCCAAATAAATTGTAAAGATTGGCCAAAATACAGATTTAGTCAATGACACTATTTCCCTTTGAGGATGTGTAGGTGTATTAATTGGCACAAAGAAATTGGCGTTGGCTGTTTAGTAGAATTAGGTTAAATAAACTATGTAGTTTTATTAACAGAAAACTTAAATTGTTAATTATTTAATCCTTAGAATGCCTTATGGTAGATAAAGAAAGTAGCATTTCGTTGTCAAAATTGGTAACAGGAATCACTTTGTTTTTATTTCATTTATCTAAAATATTTCTTAGCTGCCATTCTTCCTGGTGAAGGTCGAGGCAGTTTACAGCATAGATCACATGTGTCAAACTCCAAGGCCCGCGGGCCGGATCCGGCCCTCCATATAATTATATCTGGCCCTCGTTAACACATACTTAAAGTTCCATTGTCTGGTCGGGCTGGCCTCCAGACCAGGGGTGGGCAATTATTTTTTCCATGGGGCTGCATAAGAAACAGAAAATATTGTGGAGGGCCGGGCCACAGTATAAGCGGAAGCGCTTGAGCTCCTTCGCAGAAGCCGGCAGCCAAGGCAACCGGCTTCTGCAGGGCTTACAAAAGCGCCTTGCTCCCCAGCACGGCAGGGGGGCCAGTCAGCAGTGAGGGACGAAGGAGGCGGCAACTCAACTGATTAGCACTAAGCAGGCAGGCCAGCCATGAAGGGGGGGGGGGGTGGCGCTGGGCGGGCTGCTCCTTCCCCTCCCTCCCTGCACAGAGGCTCTGAGGACAAACTCAGATCAAAGCCCCTAAGATAGGCTGAAATAATTTTTTTCTCCTCCAGGAGGTTGGCAAGCACTCTCCAGAGAGGCCTGTGCACCAGATTGAAACTAGGGGAGGACAGACGATAGAAGGTGGGAGGTGTTGGGGTTTTGTTGCATAGTACCCAGTTCTTATGGTAATGTTGCAAACTCGATTCAAGTCAGTGGGAGACAATGGGGGGGGGGGATGGGAGGGCAGGCAGGCAGGCAAGCGGTCCCGGTTTTGCAACTGAGCTCGGTTGCAAAACTGGGACTGCTTGCCTGCCTGCCTGCCCTCCCATTCTCCCCCCCCCCAGTCATCTCCCACTGACTTGAATCGAGTTTGCAACATTACCATGAGAACCGAGTACTATGCAACACACAACAAAGCCCCAACGCCTCCCACCTTCTACCTCTGTTCTCCCCTAGTTGCCATCTGGTGCACAAACCCCTCTGGAGAGTGCTTGCCAACCTCCTGGAGGAGAAAAAACCTCCTGGAGGTTTGTAAATAGAGGCTGGATGGCCACCTGTTGGGGATTCTTTGATTGTATGTTCCTGCATGGCAGGGGGTTGAACTGTGGTCTTGTGGTCTCTTCCACCTCTATGGTTCTAGATGGCTGCCCTCTGAAACTGCTTTCCATGGAGGAGCTGATTACTGCAGGCTGAAGATCAACTGTAATTCTGGAAGATCTCCGGGCCCCACCTGGAGGTTGGCCACCCTAGTTAGTTTTCCAGCTCTGCAACTCCTCTGGCAAACTTAAAAGATTTCCAGCTTCCCCCTCTGCCTCCCTGTTTTCTCTGTAAAATAAATAAAGAATGCCCCAGTTCGGGCAGAGCCAAATCTATCTTCTTGTGTACTGGTGCATTACAAGGCAGAATTGCATTTTCGGTGTGCTTCGATTGGCTGGCTCCCTTTATACTCGCTAAGGCCGCTGAGCACACATTCCAGTAATGAAGAGGATCGTCGTTATGAGGTTCGCTGCGAAGTGAGTGATCTTGCCACTTATCATGTAATAAGCCGTTAAAGAAGGCAAAACAGATAAATGACATTTTGAAGGAGATTCTTCAACTCCTTGTTTCTCGCCTGTAGAGTCTCAGGGAGGCAAACGGGAAAATAGAGGCAGGAGGGTTGCCCATTCTGGTTGGGAAATGCCTGGAGATTTGGATGAGGAGCCTGGGAAGGTGGGGTTTGGGTAAGGGAGGGACCCTTGCAGGGTCTAATGCCATATAATCCATCCAGCAAAGCATACATTGGTCCTTTCTGCACAACCTTTTAAATTGTTTGAGGCAGGAAATAAAATGTTTCCTCCATGGAGTTCTGCATTGTTTCCCCCCCCCCCTTTGGTTCCAAAAACAATTTATTTGCAGCCTCAAAATGTTTTAAATGAGTGCCTTTTAAAAACGATTCTTTTGTTGAAATATTGTCAAAACAACTTTATTCGCCTGTACAATCTCTTTAAGACGTTTCCCACGCCCTTTTGCCTTCCCTGAACTTCTTCCTTGGTGCCATTTTGTCAACTCACTCTGTGTCCCCCCTCGCCTGTTTCTGGCAAAACTTCTTCAGTTTTTGGCAGTTTTGTGGGCTTAATCATCAATGCACAGAGTAAACAAGGCACAAAGAATTGCCGCACAACACTGCGAAGCAGAAAAGCATTGATTTGTCAACAAACTGAAAACAAAAGGGAAAAAAATCACAAAATGGCAGCCAGTTATTTCGAGGGGGTGAGGGCAGACATACGTCATGGTAAAAGATTGGGAGACGGAAAACATTTTAGAAATACTTGGGGGAGAATTGTGTAGGAAGGGCCGTTTTCTCCTGATGAACAAATCTCCATCATCTGGAGATCAATTGTAATCCTGGGATTCCTCCCCTCCCCAAATCCTGCTCTCCCCATGTTCCACTCACAAATCTCTAGGAATTTCTCAACCTGGAGTTGGCAACCCTGTTTCCCAGATCTTGAAGCGGTCATAACCAGCACCTTCAATTCAACTCAGAATCAGATTGGCAGGCAATGTAGCTGTTTCAAAACGAGCTACATAGGCTCCTGGCAGCCAACCCTTGAAAGTAGCTTACTGGTTGATCCTGGGCCATGTACATTCTGTCCGTCTAATCCACCTCACAGGGTTGGCTTGAGTATAGAGTGAGGAAAGTCATATTCTTTTAGATTTAAAGTTGATTTACTCAGTGGGGAGGTGCTTTAGGAACTTTGCCCACACAGGCTTGCTGCTTTAGGAAAGAATGTTAAGGAACTGTGATGTCTTGGGAACTTAACCCAACAAACAAGGGTATTGCTTGTGGAAAGATTTTACCAATTAGGGAGCTCTTACATTAGAAGCGTTGACCTATTCGTTGTGTCAGGATGCCAGGGGTGGGGTGGGGTAGAGGTGCTTAGAGGAGCAGCAGTGGCGTAGGAGGTTAAGAGCTCGTGTATCTAATCTGGAGGAACCGGGTTTGATTCCCAGCTCTGCCGCCTGAGCTGTGGAGGCTTATCTGGGGAATTCAGATTAGCCTGTGCACTCCCACACACGCCAGCTGGGTGACCTTGGGCTAGTCACAGCTTCTCGGAGCTCTCTCAGCCCCACCTACCTCGCAGGGTGTTTGTTGTGAGGGGGGAAGGGCACGGGGATTGTCAGCCCCTTTGAGTCTCCTGCAGGAGAGAAAGGGGGGATATAAATCCAAACTCCTCCTCTTCTTCTTCTTCTTCTTCTTCTTCTTCTTCTTCTTCTTCTTCTTCTTCTTCTTCTTCTTCTTCTTCTTCTTCTTCTTCTTCTTCTTCTTCTTCTTCTTCTTCTTCTTCTTCTTCTTCTTCTTCTTCTTCTTCTTCTTCTCTGCTGTCTGTCCTTGAAGCTCTGTGATGGAGACGAGCTCTCAGACTGGACTCTGACTACTGCTTTGGTTCACATGGCCGGGGGGGGGGGGGGTTTGCTGCAACATATTATCAACAGTTTCGCCACCTTCTCGCCAGAACTGTCTTTCACTGTTACTTTCATGTCATGAATAAAATCCTTGAAGCGAGTTATAGTCTGACCGGGAAGTTTGGCAGTTGTCACCTTCAGGGAAATGGGTCCACGACACCAAATATTGAGGCTTCATCGATTGAGTCGAGGACCCCCATCATCATCCCCTCTCCAACAGCTGACTTACGTTTCACCGGCTTCTTCCCTGGGAAGGTCTTTCATACGAGGTCAGTTGCTGGAACTCCCCCATGTAATCAGCTGCTGATCAGGAGCCCTGGTGGAGCCGCTGGATTTGTGCCCGAGCTTTATCTTCCGGGACCAGGTCCTTGAACTGTTGCCGCAGGGACAACATGAACTCATTGAAATCTTTCAACTCTGGGGCCTGTTCCTGCAAAACAAAACAAAAAAAACCATATGGCAAGATGCCGATGTTACCCCGGCTGGCCAAATGCCTGGCAGAACAGGTCTGTTTTGCAGGCCCTGCGGAAACTCTCTAAGCTCTGCAGGGCCCTGATCTCACCTGGGAGCCTGTTCCACCAGGTAGGGGCCAGGGCTGTAAAAGCATCTCGCCATATAATAAACATCAGTACAAGTACAAGAAAGGAGGAGGGGTGGGAGTTTTGAAGCCATCTGTAATGTCTGTATGTTTTTTAATTATTGGGTATTGATTGGTTTAGCTGATTTAAAATGTTTTTATGATCGGAGGGCCTGAGCCCTTCGGGGAAGGGTGGTATATAAAATTGATAAAATAAATAAATAACTCTTTTCTCATGGGATAGGCGAGGCAGGGAAAGCCTCAGTGGAACCACAAGGAACTGAGACAGGACCCCCACCTCCTACAACAACTGACGGTGCTATGGAGTAAGAATAATATATATATATTCCCCCTACAGATGGTGACAGGTTCATTTCTGGACCTCTCCAGTGACAGGATCTTAGTTGCTGGGAAATATTCTTCACCGCTGGTGACCTGAGAGACCCGCTGCCAGGAATAGAAGACAATCGTGAGCCTGTTGGACCAATGGCCTCGCTTGCTACAAGACAACTTTGCAGGCCCAGGCTATTGTGTCGCTATGTGTAGCCGTGGTACCATGGAGATGCAGTCAAGGCGACAAAGAGAAGTAGATGCTGGAGGGAAGAACGGGGAGCAGAATTTTTGCTTTGTGATCAAGCTGTGTAGCTGGGGAATACAAAGGATGCTTGCGGCATCCAGGAGGGCCTGTTAACTACAGGTCAAGAGGGTAAAACATATAGGTATGGCATGATTCACTGGAGCAATTTTATATCACCAACACTGTGGGATAATATAAGCCTTTTTCTATGTTGTCTTCATTTCTCCTGGATTGGCCTGGCCTGGAGCTTCTATAAAAGCTGCAAATGTCTCCTGCGATGGAGTTGGAGGTCCATTAAAAGCCTCTTCCCAGAGCAATCCTAAGGAAACAAGAGGCTTTGTATGAGATTGCTGCAGGCGTTCAGTGGGGGTTCGTGTTTTTCTACATCTATAACAGAAATGCCAGGTTTCTGTAGTGATTGGAATGTGGGACAAGAAAAACAGAGACGCCAACTCACCGGGGGCCGCCATTGCCGTCAGGGGAAGGGAGCTGCTTCCTCATTGCGTCAGCAGGCCCCTCCCCTGCCGGCCGGCACCTCCAGCTGCACTGCGCGTGCGCCAGGCAGCTGAGCCAATGGGGCGAGGGGGCGGTTGGCGCACAGGCGTGACGTGGCCTGGTGACGTGGCTCTTCTTAAACCGGAGCCGGCCTCGTGGCAGCCCTCTTTCCTGGCTGCCTGTCGATCGTTCAACCGTCGCTTGGCCCGGCTCTGTGGTGGTTTGCGCGTGATCCTTTTCGCCAGGTTAGCTGCCTGCTAACCAGTTGGGAGCCTCCCTACGAGGTTTGGGGTGGAGCAAGCCAGGGTCCGTTTAGCCCAGGCATGGGCTGTCTGGCTTGCACCCCACACTAACGGGGAAATTGTCATACAGCTGCCCAACGCCCACTTGCAGTTTCCCTTCATTGCTGCCTGCCAATGCTATTCAGATCTGTTTCCTCAAACAGGCGGGTTTGAGGAAATCGGGTGTTCATGGACAGCCCACAAGGCTGCTCAGCAATGGATCCGACCCCCATGCTGCGCCTTCCGCTCACTATTCTGTCAAGCCAATAAAAGTCATGGCTGTGGCCAAAATGTTATACCATAAATAAAGTGTTCTGTTGTTATTATCTGTTCATTATTTGTTATTAAGTTTTCGTTGGAGGCAATCATTCTCTCCCTCTGGCGGCAATCTGGGAGCTCCAGGTTTGAATCCCTGCTCTCATGGAAGCTCACCTGGCTGACCTAGGGCCAGTCACACACCCTCCCGCCAACTAAGGTGCTTCATAGAGTCCCTGTAAGGACAAAATAGAGGAGATGAGAATGATAAAAGCCATTTTGGGTCCCCACTGAAGAGAAAGGTGGGGTATAAATGAAGTAAATACTAATAGATTTCCTGAGGTGAGATTTGAGGTGAATTTAGAACGTGTGTCTCGGATGACAAATCTGCAGAAATTTCAAAATCTCTCCTTCCCTCCCCCTCCCATCTTGATACATTTCTTGTAAGCGTTATTTGTGGAATGCTGAGCAGGTTGGAAATGGGGCTGGTGTCTGGTTGCCTCCTTGAGGAGGAGGCAATAAAATTATAAAATTATGCATGGGATAGAAAATATTGACAGAGAGAAATTGTTCTCTCCTTCTCACAATACTAGAACCAGGGGGCATTCATTGAAAATGCTGGGGGGAAGAATTAGGACTAATAAAAGGAAACACTTCTTCACGCAACGTGTGATTGGTGTTTGGAATATGCTGCCACAGGAGGTGGTGATGGCCACTAACCTGGATAGCTTTAAAAGGGGCTTCGACAGATTTATGGAGGAGAAGTCAATCTATGACTACCAATCTTGATCCTCCTTGATCTGAGATTGCAAATGCCTTAACAGACCAGGTGCTCAGGAGCAACAGCTGCAGAAGGCCATTGCTTTCACATCCTGCATGTGAGCTCCCAAAGGCACCTGGTGGGCCACTGCGAGTAGCAGAGAGCTGGACTAGATGGACTCTGATCTGATCCAGCTGGCTTGTTCTTATGTTCTTATGTTCTTATGTTCTTGAGCTTCTGGAAAACAAAACCCAAAATATGGAAAGCACAAGAATGGGGGATTGATCAAATGGCTCTCTAAAACCAAATGGAACACAGGAGAACCCTCAACAGGATGAGGGCAGACAGAACACAAGGCCGTTGTTCAGGGTTGCCAGCTCGGAGTTGGGGAATACCTGGAAATTGGGGGGGGAGGAGCCTAAGGAGTACAGGGTATGAGGAGGAGAGAGACCAAAATAGCCATTTTCTCTAGGAGAACTTATCTGTTTCATCCGGATATCAATTGTTATAGCAGGAGATCACCAGGTGCCACTTGGAGGTTGGCAACCCTATCGTCATTGTATTTACAAGATTGGAGTTTCGTTGGAGTTGATGCTCATTGTAAAGAGTTCGTGGAAGGCAGTCTTCAAAAAGAGTGTTTTAGGACCAGCCAGATAACACAAAATGGAGTGATATTCTAACATATAGCTGACAACTGCAAAACCAGTTTGACTTTACTTGGAATTAAATCCCTGATCTTATTCACATTGTCCAATATATCCATAAAGGAATTTATTAAACCATTTAAACCACATGCATCCATTAAAACCTCCCCTTCCATAGATAATAATAATAGCTTTTAAAAAATAAATCTTTGGCTGTTTCCACATGGGATGAAAACTGCGCCCTAGGGACAGTAAAAACACCATCCCTGGGGTGCTGTTCACACAGCAGGTGCTGCTGCATCACAGCAGTGCTGTGCTGGGTCCGCCCAAGTGGTGCGAAGACGCCACTTCAAAACCACGCTTCCCGAGTGACGTTTTTCAAAAGCGGTGTCTTCACGCCGGCATGGTGTGAACCGCACTGGCGTGAGGGCGCCACTGTTGGCCCCTCCAATGTGTGCGAGGGACTTACCTTGCCTGCCTGTACAGCTCTGGGCGGCTGGAAAGACACACCCACACTGCCCTCTGACCCCTGACCTGTCTTTCCAGTTGCCCGGAGCTGCACAGGAAGGCAAGGTAAGTCCCTCACACACACACTGGGTGGCTCCGTGCGGAGTTATCCCTGTGGGCAGCGGCAGCATCAGGACTGCATGTACGGGAATACTGAATTCTACTGTACATCAGCTATCAAATGCGGTTAAGATGAAACATACATGTAGGGCACAACAACTGTCAAATAATCTCAAATATTATATTGTTGAAGGCTTCCATGACCAGAATCAACTAGTTGTTGTCTTCAGAGGCATGCTAGCCATAGATACAGGCAAAATGTTACGGACAAAAATTATGAGACCACGGCCACACAGCCTGGACAACCCACAACAGCCGATCTCAAATATTGACTGTAAAATCTTTTTATATTAAACTAGCGGGCCCGGCCACGCGTTACTGTGGCAATTGTCCTCATCACAGTCCATAACCCACACAGATGTCCATGCAGGTCCAATGATCCCCAGTATAGCCTTTTGGGGTGGTCAAATGGAATCCCTCTTTCCCTTTTCAATGCACATCGTTATATGGTGCTGTCTTTTTTTTTTTAGTATAAGGTAACCCTTTCCATTCCACAATGGAACTGTCCAGAGTGTGAATCCCGCTGTCCATGAGGATGGTTGACACGCACAGTCCTGGCTTGGGCAAGGAGGCTATCCCAGTCAGGCAGCAGAGGCAGGGTGGTGAGGCGTTCAGATCGAGGCCAGCTCCCTGGGTTCTTAAAGGGCCATGTGCAAAAGAAGCAGAGCCAGTAGTGTTGGTTTGCCCCCAGCCCGCGGATTTTCTTAGAAGAAAAAGGCAAACTCCAGCTTGCTTTTAGTAAAAGAGCTGTGGCGAATATGGGTGAGGAAGTGGGTAAGTGGTGGTTGGATGTGAGGGAGGGCAGAGTGAGGTGTGTGAGGATGAGCTGGATGTGTGTTGTGTGGTAGCAGTGGGTGAGGCACAGAGAGTGAAAGTTACCTGCGTGTGAGGGGGGGACCCCACCTGACGTCTCACACGGCAAAGTGTGTATGTGTTTCACTTCCACTCGTATTACCTAACAGTATTGCCTATTTACTGTTTCCACTGCTCATCTCTGCCCATCTGCACGAACATTCTGAGCCCTCTGGCCACAGACAGACAGGCTGCACGAACATTCTAAGGGTGACAGTTAAACACAAACAGCTTCATAGCCTGGTGCACCAGGAAAAAGACGTTTTACCTGGCTCACGTATGGACTTTCGGTGATTTGAAGGTCCGATTACCTACCCGCAACAGGGAGGAATGTCATGTGAAAATTTGGGGGCGATCCGTCCAGCAGCTTCTGGAGACCATCAGGGACAAACACACGTTTAGATTTATATATATATATATAGATTCAGATACTAGAGTTCACGTACGCCCAACATTCAACAAATACTTTCATAGCCAGAGAACATTCGCTCTCACAAACTGATGCAGATGAATTCTGAGAAGTGGTAGCAAATTCCTTTCACGTTTTAAAAAAAGGTTAATTGTAAAAACAGTTTTGTGAATTCAATTTCAATGTCTACATTGTGATGACTACATAGTAATGTCTCCTTCACAGATCAAGTAATTGCCCCTGCTTCAAGCAAAGGGATTTATACTTTTGATATGCATCCTAAAACACATTCAGTTCTCTATAACAAGTTAGGAGGAATCAAACAATATGGAGATCCACTTTGGGTCCCCATTGGATAGAAGGGTGAGGTCTAAATGAAGTGATCAAATAAATAACAAACATGGCCAAGTGGCAGTAAGAGGAGATATTCTCCTGTGGGGTATATTCTTCCACTATAGCTGCATATAGATGATTACCCATTTAGTTTGCTTAGAGGAACAATTCCAGTTGCACGAGTGGATGTCTAAAGTACAGTACTGTCGAATGCCTATCAATATTTGATGTGCAGGGTCCCTTCTTTTCTGTCCATGCTCAGCCCACGCTGGGAATTGTGTCCCCTCTGTGTTCATTGTCGTTGGAATGGGCACTGATATTCACAGTTAATAAAGACGATTTTAGGATTATATGACCATCTACAAAAATAGTAACGGACCAGTAAAGTCCAGTCAAAAGCAACCGTGTTAAGTTCTTTATTGAGCTGGCATTCTTAGTCAGGAACAGGCAATGTGAGAACTAACCCCCAGATCTCAAACAGCCACTTATACAGGGCATCAGAAAGACTCCCACCAAAAGAATATAAACAAAGCAGATTTTCACACAGTATTTCACACAGGCAAGCAAGCAAGTAAAAGATAACCAAAACAGTGAAATTCCCCTTTCCGGGCTTTTAGCCAGAACTTTCAGCGAGAACCTCTACAAGGTCGAACTGCAACCTTACAGTTGTATCCTAGATTGGAAAATTCTGCATTGAAGTCTGTCCATAACTGCAGTTACACAGGGCCTTGTGTCCTAGCAGAAGTGCTTGACCGCAGCTGTATCATCCCCTGGCCCAAATGCTGCTGTCCAGCAAATACCAATGGTTGTAGAAACTGAGTGCACCCTATTCGCTTTGCTGGCCTGTGCTTCAGCATAGTTTATTTAAAATGAATTGAATTGAAACCTTTTGTGGCATTTTAAGAAATAGCGTACAATAGGTTTTAAGAATATAAAGATTAAAATCATTAAATAAAGCCGTTTAAAAATTTTAAAAAATTGTTTCGCAAAAAATTGAGAACATGTGGTGACAGCGACACACAGAAATCTGGCCGTAGGTTCAAGTATTGACACTGAGTTGCTATCTAACAAAAACAAGGTTTTTGCAACATCCGCAATGCTGTGTAGGCCAATCAGTCAGAAAGGGCTTGAGTAAGCTTTTTTGCGCGGAATCGTGAAAAGAGCATTGACAGAAGACGTGATGAATGGTTTCCTCCAATCCGAGGGTACAGCTGCAGTTTCTTCTGAATCTTCTGGTAGAAGGAAGCATATTGCATCTAGCCGGAGTAACAACTCGTTGCAGTTTGGAATCAGTTAAAAAATGACTGCTGTAATGGTAAACCGAAGGAGGATGCCCAGATGGCATCCAGTGGCAAATCCAGATCTTGTAGTTTGGCATTCAAATGAGCCCACCAGCCCGTTGTATGGAGAAAGGTGAGAGCACGAGAAGTAAAACTAGAATGCTCATTGCTATATCAAATTCGTAGCCAAAACTTGAAAGTGAGACACCAAGCTCTGGTTTCCATCAAGTGCTGACCTGCTTCCAAGCACAAGACAGCTTAGGACACAGAGTGGGGAAGTCCAAACATTCTCTATAGGAAACTAGATTGAACTTGCTCAATGTCGATGTTCCATGCTTGAATCCATAATGGGATACCATAGAAAAGCTGCTGACAGATTTTAGCATTAAAGACTTTAGGACCGCCAGAAAGTAACCATGTCCCTTGCTGTGGAAGAAGCAATGGATAGCATTACTGTTCCTTTGGTGTGTCCAGTCGGCCTACAGATGGTAATTAAGACCTAAATTTTTGAAAGTCTTCACTTGCTCCAAGTGGTGGTTACTGAGAGGCCATCTGAGAAGGCGCCACGAGTTTGAGAAGACCAAGACTTTAGATTTAGAATAGTTTAGGACTAAGTTGTTATTGTTACAATAATTTTGGCAACACTTGAGTAGACGCATTACACCTACTTGAGAGCGTGATAGTAAGACCGTGTCATCTACACAGAGCAAGACAGGCACTTTGGAAGTCCCTAGGGATGACTTATATGCATCAAGTGCTAAAAGAACAGTAGGCAAATCATTCAGGTTGAATAATGTTGGTGCGAGAACACACTCTTGTTTCACCCCTTTATTAGTTGGTATTGGAGGGGTAAGGCATAGTTTATTTGATTTAGATTCTACTTCTTGGTCATGAAGTCCACAAAGCATTTTAAAAATACAGCATTGGTTATTTCTTCTCCCTCCTCTCCTGATCCTAGTATTATCTTAAGGGTTGCCAAGTCCAAGTTGGGAATTTCTGCAGATTTTGAGGGTACAGCCTGGTGTGGGCAGATTTTGGGGAGATAAAAGACCTCAAAAAGGCATAATGCCATATAAAGTCTACTTTTCAAAGCAGCCATTTTCTCCAGGGGAACATATCTTAGTGGTCAAGAGCTCAACTGGAATCGCAGGAGATCTCCAGGTGCCACCTGAGACTGGCAGCCCTACGCCCAGCCTTGCTTGACTCTGGTGTCGGCCATTTTGTCTCGTAGTGTGAGCCCAATTAGGAGCAAGTCTTGCCTTTTGAGAAAACCTGAGAGATTACAGGAGCTGAACAGTGTTTGAAAGAACTACCATGCCTCTGTAAATACCACCAGTCCTGTCCACAGGTTATAACAAATGCCTGAACAATCCATGTATAGTGTATATTTGATTGTCTTTGCATGTGTGTTGAGGGTCGAATCCCCACTACCGTCTTAGCCAGGTTTCAGAACACAAACTAACCAGATTTGAGGGACGACCTCCCCATTGCTTGTGTGGCAGATTCCGTTTCTGGTGCTCGTTCTCCCCATTAATCCGCATTCCGGCAGGACCTGGTTGCAAGTGGCATAGACCCCATTAACATGGTTCAGAGCTGTTCCAAGGGGAGGGATGAGGGTTGAAACCCTGACTCGTTTCCCGCCCTGGAGTGTGACGCAGAATTTGGGCAACCAATCAGTGCTGCGATGCGCGTGCAGCCTATCCTTGGTTTCATTTCCACTTTTGCGATTGGCCGGCAGAAGGGGATGCAAATGTTAAACAATCAAACGTGTAACTTTGAATCATTAATGGTTTACACAGGTAACGAAACGTTAAACTTTTACACATTGGGTTTTTTGATCACGCCCCTACAATGTACGTTTCCACAGTGGGAAAAGGTCCCGCCCCATCAAGGCACGCCAGCCAATCAGGGGAGACCGGTGAAGCTCGCCTGGTAGTGGGGATTGCTAAGAGTTCTGCAACCAAGTGTGTCTGCTGTGTGCTCACTGCAGTGGGGAGGGAGAAACTCCGATGAAGGGGACACAGTTTCACAATGAACAGGTTTGGATTTGCATGCAAATTTCAAGTGGGGATTCGACCGAGGAATTCTCAAGTTCCAGCCATAGCATGGATTTACATTCCATAATGATCCAGGTCCCAGTCCCTGGTTTCATTTGCCAAATGAATGTGCTTTGGCTCTCTTCCAAACAAATATATGCACAGACAGGCGGAATGTGGGTGCATCCACTGTGACCCATGAACAGGGCAGCTGGCCGAGGGGGAGGTGGGAGAAGCACGTTTTGAAAATGTCCAGCCGTTGAACGGTGATTTGGAGCTGCAGAGGTGTGGCAATAAATTAAATGGATTGCACCCGTGGATTGCACAGAGTACACACAGATTACGCAAAGGTGTATTACACGGAGTAAGTCAGTACATTCATTTGAAGTCTCTTGATAGTCGGTGGATGCTACCTGTGAAAGGTACAAGCTTTATTTACAGAACAGATAGCAAGACATTTTATTGAATAATCCCATGGTGGGGGGGAAAGAATGCTCCTGTTGAAAACAAAAAATGAAGAGGGGGTCAGTTGGTTTTTATTCCATGATTTTCTCTACTTTTTTTTTTAAAAAAATAATTTTTATTGATAATTTTTTGAGTTTTTCACAAACATCCAATGACATTTATCTATATCACAATAACTTGTCATAACTATATACCATGTCACATCTAGCCATCAAATATTAGCTGACCATTCGATATATTTCTTTCTAATGCTGCTGCTATTAACTCGATATTGACTCTTTAATATCAATTCTATCCTGTTTGTAAATTCTAAATTTGACAATGTTCCATCACCTAACAAACATGCATATCTTTGTCTTTGTTAATATAATCTCCCTCCTGCTCCCATATTCCATTTTATTTCTATTGTAGGGGTGAGCCAGCAAACCCAGCAGAGCCTCAGACAGTGCACAGGAATGCCTGCGCCATCTGTTGCCCTCTGGGCGAGCAGACTCACTGGTCACAAGACCCCCGTGACTCACGGGTCACAAGATGTCCTGGACAAAGGGACAAAAGGTGCATACCCCCAGGTATGGATTAGGCGCAGACAGGAACGTTTCCTCCCGCACGTCCGCAGCCCCTATGAGTCATGTTTTGTGCAACATTCTCCCGCTCTCCCGCCTTCCCCAAAACCCTAATAAAAGGTGCCAGGGACACCAACTCGGCAGATTAGCCAGATCCATCGATCACGCTATATTGCCACTGGCTTCTCCCCACCGGATGATATTGCTGCGTCTCGTCTCTTCATTGCGTCGCCCGTAACAACTTCATCTATCATTAAAAATGCCCCTTCTGAATCATTACATATTTCTTTGGAGTTTTAAATTTATTTCTCTACTTTTGAGGAGTCACAAAGTGGCCTACAAACTCCTTCCCTACCACTCCCCATCCACAACAGGTATTTTGTGAGGTAGGTGGGGCTGTGAGAGTTTGGAGAGGACTATTCAATGCAGATAAGAAACAGGACAGTTAACAGATTTCTCGAGCCAGGTTGCATTTTTAATATTCACTATGTCTGGATGTGGGGGTGGGGTGGTATTTTTCCCCCCCTTTGTTAAGTTCATGGCAGCAGATGCTGCCCATTTACTGGTTCAATACGTGTTGATTTGGCTGTTCATTCATTCAATACTTTTCTCCAAGTGTTGTTCATGGAGTTCATTATTTGGCAGCTGTAAAAAATTATTTATTGCACTCGACAGCCATTCTCTCCAGCAACCCTGTAACTATTTCAGAGGGAGAGAAAGCACTGCCCACATCTGCAATTTAAAAGCAAAACTGAAGTTGGCTGGAATGCACATTTGATCCATAAGTGATGGTTTTCTGCTTCCTCTTGCAAATGAACAACAATCACCAGAGTGCACACTAAAAAGCGCCGTTTTTCATATGCCCCAAGCAGAAATGAAGAGAGAAAATAAGTAGTTTCAAATGTAATATGCTGGAAAATGCAGTATTCCTGTGTTTCAGTATTTGCCAATTGGGGCGGGGGGGTGGGGGGAGGCTATGGAAAGTACATCTTTACAGTATGGTCTTGTATTTCTGCAGTTGACAAAGATAAGCAGTATAAAATCACAATCTTTTATTCTTTTTTCATTTATAAATATCGTTTTTATCCGTGGCGGAGAGAAGGGTTCATTGGATATTCACCACGAAGGGTCCTTCTCCACTGAAGACAGGAGGACATCTTGAAGGTGGGTGGTTCCCAACCCTTTCAATAGGGAGGATTGCTGGTGATCCCAGGCCCTGCAAGGATGTGGCTGGCCTCGACCCGGGCCAGGGCCTTTACGGCTCTGGCCCCTGCCTGGTGGAATGCTCTACCTCCAGCTGTCGGAGCCCTGCGGGACCTTGGTGAGTTCCGCAGGGCCTGTAAGACAGAGCTATTCCACCGGGCCTTTGGAGGGGCCGGCCGCGGTTCCACTGCCCCCCGCTGAAATTGAAATCAAAGCTGCCTGTTAGGACCACCTGGTTGGGCCCTAAATCTACCTCAGGCCCTGCCTACCTCCTCCCCCTCTTTCTTTCTTTCTTTCTTTCTTTCTTTCTTTCTTTCTTTCTTTCTTTCTTTCTTTCTTTCTTTCTTTCTTTCTTTCTTTCTTTCTTTCTTTCTTTCTTTCTTTCTTTCTTTCTTTCTTTCTTTGGCCTTTAGATCGGGCGCCTGTGCATATGTGTATATGTTCTACACAATCTTGTTATTTTAATCTATTTATTGTTATCAATTGCTGCTGATTTTAATGGGTTAATTTTATGCTGTATCAATTGCTGTGGGAAACAGCCGTGTTGTGAGCCGCCTCGAGCCCTTCGGGGATGAGGCGGCCTATAAATTTAATAAATGAATGAATGAATGAATGAATGAATGAATGAATGAATGAATGAATGAATGAATGAATGAATGAATGAATGAATGAATGAATGAATGTGATCTTGGAACAATAGAAAATGACTGGGAGGGCCAAGATGTCCTCCTGTCTTCAGTGAATGGACCATTCTTCTGAATGCAGGAGAACCCCTCGAAGGCAGATGAGTTCCAATCCTTCCAATAGGGAGACAGGAAGTTTCTTCTTAGACTTTCTGTTCCTCACTGAGAGTCAACTCAGATTGGGAACAGAGTTTTGACTACAACACTGCAGCTGACCACTCTGTCATGGGGCTGCTACAGCCAGAGGTGCACAGTGGGAAAATGGCGCCCGAAGACATCCGTTCTCCCCCCACACCTGGAGGCAGGGCTCAGGGGGGCCTGCCCCATCCCTGCCTTCCCAGGCCTCGCCCCCCATCATCTCCCAGCTGGCAGTCTCTTCTGCCCTCTGCAAGGCTCCGTCCTTGGCAAATTGCTTTTATAAGCACAGGGAGGGGTATGGGGGTGGGGCCCTGCCCCAAGGGGTGGAGCCCCATCCCAAGCCCCACCCCCATCCTTATAAGGATGGAGCCTTCCAGTCACTCCTGCCCTCACCAGATGGGAGGGCAGAAGGGACTGCCAGCTGCTGTCTGGGAGCCAGAAGTGGGGGGGGGCAAGGCTTGTGGGGGCCATGTCCTTGGGCTTCCTTGACCACACTCACATCGATGATGGCATGGACGGGGCCTTGGGTGCCCCCTGGTGCTACAAGGTGGTTCTTCAGGGACTTCAGTGGCCCCCACAATTGCCCATGTTTTGCCTCATCCCTCAAAATGGAGGCTGTGCGGGAGAAGAGAGTAGGTGACATGACACAGATCTCCAAGGAAGATCTTTCCCTGGGACTTACATATCTGGACGTTGAGGCATGAAAGGGCCAAGGCTTAATGGAAATATAGAGAGATGGTACTCCATGGACTTTGAGGGTACCACATCAAGGGAAGGGTGGTTTGAAACAGGCATTCTCTCAGAGATACATCTACTAGCAAATTTGTATATGAGGAAACGCATCGATCCAACCACAAGAATCATACTGAGGTTAAGTTAAGCGCATAACATATCAGCAATGAAGTACTCCAGGACAAAAACACGATTCTTTGTGCTCTGGTGTATGTGACACTAACTATAATTCTGCTTTTTAACAAGCACAAATGCCCGGAACCCTGAGACACAGTGAAAGTGTGGGTAGAGGATTGTGTTCCATTAAATGCAGTCTCCAATGTGAAAGGAAGGCTGGTAATTCATCTGCAGTAATAAAAGTTTGATGATCAGCTGAAAAGTTCCATCAAATGCATTTCACTTAGTAGTAAATTCTCTCTTTCTTTCTCTCTCTGTCTTTGTCAGGAACAATACTCTACTCATTAAAGTTATATGTATTTGTGTGTGTTATTGCTATGATTCAAACTCAAAAAGATAAACAGTTTGTGATTTCATTGATGATCTTTTCTTTGTATTTTATTGATCTTCTTCGAAAGTCTATGGTATGGTAAGTAAAAAAAAATCCAGGTTGGAGATGCTTGTTGCTTTGCTGTCTTCAGCAGCAGCAGCAGAATCAGGAGAGAATAATTGACTTCAAAGTTCTAGGAGGAGCTTTGGAGAAGCTTAAACCATCCCGGAAAAAGCCATATGAAGAAAGCCACTGTCATTCTGTGAAAATGTCAGCCCGGAATTACATTAAAGCTTTTTAGCTCAATTCCATCAATTCCATCCTTCATTTTTATTGCCAAAATTGGAAGGAACAAAGTTTGCATAATATGAAGCTTTTGTGGGTATCTCATAGAGGCCCACCTAGAACGAAGGCAAGGCAAACTAACAGCGCAGGGCTGGGCACAGAATTAGTTAAATAGTTTAGTACCATTGATTTGAATGGGTAAAGTGTGCATACGATTGCAGCGTAATGCTCTTAAAAACAGGACAGAAACAATATATGTATATACACACATATGTTTATATAAGGGACCGTCTCTCCCTATATCGCCCTTATATAAGGGACCGTCTCTCCCTATATCGCCCTTCTAGGCCCTTCCGTTCATCGGAGGCGGACCTACTGGTGATCCCTGGCCCCAAGGCGATCCGGCTGGCCTCTACAAGGGCCAGGGCTTTTACGGCTCTGGCCCCTACCTGGTGGAACAGGCTTCCAGGTGAGATCAGGGCCCTGCGGGATTTACAAAGTTTCCGCAGGGCCTGTAAAACGGACCTGTTCCACCAGGCGTTTGGCCAGCCGGGATGATGTCAACTGCCATAAAAAGAAAACATCTGGCCTCCCGTGGGTTCATAAAAAGGGGAATAGAAGAGCTGAAGCCATCTATAGTTTAGTATTTTATGTATTTTAATTAAATTATATATACGATGTTTTAAACTTTTATTCTTGTTGGAAACCGCCCTGAGCCTTCGGGGAGGGCGGTATATAAATGTAATAAATAAATAAATAAATAAATAAATAAATAAGTGTGTGTGTGTGTGTGTATTTGTGTGTGTGTATTATGTGTGTGTGTACACACACACACACCCTATTACTCTCTTCTGAAGAAAAAAGTTGAACATATTAAACTCTGGAATACATGTCTCCCATCATCTAATGCTAAAAAAGGGCAACCAATCTAGCCCTGACCTGGATAGCCCAAATCAGTCCAATCTTGCCAAATCTCAGAAGTTAAGCAAGGTCAGCCTTGGTTAGTACTTGGATGGGAGACCACCAAAGAAGCCCCGGGTTGCTGTGCAGAGGCAGGCAATGGCAATCCTGTCCGGTTCATCTCTTGGCTTGAAAACCCTGCAAGGTCACCGTATGTTGACTGTAATTTGACGGCCCTTTCCACCATCACCAGCCTTTCTATGGTGGGAAAACTGAGCAGAGGGATGGTAAATTGTGCCACCTCATGCTGAAAAATTCTGGCTTGGGGAAGGTGCATTTCATTTTGTTCTTAGTTCATTTGGTATATTGGGAAACACTTTCCAGGTGGAGCTTGACTTCTGCTTGGTAGGGTATGCAAATATGAGATGAACTCCAAGTAGGAGCAGAAGACAATTTAAAACAAATAGCATGTGTGTTCTGCAGGACCATGGAGAGTTCTTAAGAGCAATGGAAGTTGCTCAAGTGAAACCGGAGCCCAAGTAAGGCCTTGGACCACACGTTAGCCTACTGACTGATATTAAGGAGCTGTACATTTGTGTTTTCTGGGATTGTTGGAGCTTGGGGTGGTCATGTCTGAACCTGAAAGATCTCACCTGAAAGATCTGAACTCCCTGTCCAGGGTTAAAAGTTCAGCCCAATGCTCCTGTCCCCTTTCTTATAGAATTTTACGGGGACTTCCTATTAGGATCACCCCCTGAGTTCAAAGTTGAGCACCGTGCTCCTGTCCCCTTTGTCATAGAATTCTATGGGGAGTTCCTACTGGAGTCACCCCATTTCAGGAGTGGCTGTCGTTCTCCCAGAATTATCATTTATCTCCAGACCACAAGGAAAATATCAGCTCCAGAAGGTGAACTCCATTGCAGGTGAAGTCCTGCTAAACTTTATCCCTTCCCCCCAAAGTCCACTCTTTCCAAGCTCCGCCTCCAAATCCCCAGGAAGTTCTCCACTTGGAGTTGGCGACCCTAGTCCATACGCAGCCTTTGGGGCTTCAGTCCCTTCAGTGGAGACTCCAGGAATTATAACAGGCATTGGCTGGATCTGGAGGCCAACTGCCATGCATGAAGGCTGTTGTACTGTCAGCCATCCTGTCTTGGTTGGGATATTCCTGTGAAGCATGGGAAGGGGGTGCTTGGAAAGAAGAAGAAGAAGAAGAGTTTGGATTTATATCCTCCCTTTCTCTCCTGCAGGAGACTCAAAGGGGCTTACAATCTCCTTGCCCTTCCCCCCTCACAACAAACACCCTGTGAGGCCGGTGGGGCTGAGAGAGCTCCGAGAAGCTGTGACTAGCCCAAGGTCACGCAGCTGGCGTGTGTGGGAGTGTACAGGCCAATCTGAGTTCCCCAGATAAGCCTCCACAGCTCAGGTGGCAGAGCTGGGAATCAAACCCGGTTCCTCCAGATTAGATACACGAGCTCTTAACCTCCTACGCCACTGCTGTGGCATATGACCACAGAGTCCACCTACCAAGACTGTCCTTTTCTCCAAGGGATCAGATCTCTGCCTCCTGGAGCTCAGATGTAAGTCTGGGAGATCTCCAGGTCCCACCTGAAGGCTTTATACCTACAAAGGAGGAGGGGGAAGCGGACCTATAACTCGACTACACAAAAAGTGATGCAATTTGTAAAGAACAGGGGTGTACAATGATGCAAACAACACAAAGTGCACTTCACATGCAAATCTATTATTATTATTATTTTATTATTATTTATTAGATTTATAGGCCGCCTCACCCCCAAAGGGCTCGATCTATGATAATGCCTATGATAATCTATGGTAATGCCTGCCATCAAAATTCAATAATACAAATGCTGTGCCATTGCTAACATAGCGAATGCTGCAAATCCACACACAGTAGTCCAAAATTAGTCTCAAAAATCTGTCGTAATTGTGTCACTGGGTAACATCAGACACTGTGTGGTCATGTGACATGAAGTATTGTCTGAATGAAGAGAAGTGCCCTGGCTTTGCATGAGTTTCATTGAAACTTGGTCACTACTCCTTTTCGGTACTGCAGTTCTCAAACGGTGGATCCCACAGGCTGCTGCTCCGCAGGAAAAACTCTCCCAGGGGGAGCGGAAACTGATCTGCCTGCCCATGAATGCAGCATTGCTGATTGGAACTGTCCCACTTACGGGCATTTTTTTTTTGCTGTGCTTCTGGTGGAACCTGTTGGGTTTAATCCTGGTTTGCACTTCTGTGTACATGGGCCTTTCCCCACTTACGGTTTGTGGCGCGCTACTCTCAGCGCGAGGGATTTCCGCCGTGGGGTTGTGTTCCCCACTGCCCACTGCCCACAGGGTCGTGTTCCCCACTGCCCACTGCCCACTGCCCACTACCCACTGCCCACGGGGTCGTGTTCCCCACTGCTCTGCGCGGGGCAGTCAGAAGGTGTCGTTTCTTCAGTGTCAGAAATGATGCGCACTGAGGGGACATGGGAGCACAGAGTCAGGGCGGCTGCATTGTCGCTGCCCAGACTCGTGGGGAGCGCCGCTGGACCACGCGCTATTTGGGGACAGTAGCGCGCAGCAAACGGTAAGTGGGGAAAGGGCCCATGTCTCAAGAAAAAATGAACTTAACAGGGGACCAGTTGGAATAATGAGTAAATGAACAGAAAACCAGAAGGCAATTTCTCACAGGTAAAAAAGGTCTCTCTGGCCCTCATCTGTATAATCAACCTCAAATGGCGTGCGCAGTCAGTGAGTTATGGGCTCATTAAGCCGGGGGACAGCATGTCGTCTTTTAAAGAGTCTGTCTCGGAAAGTGACAACATTGTAGACAGTTCCTACACTTATACAAAAAGATGGAGAGAAACATTAAAAAAATGAAATGGGAGCATTTGTTATGGAGTAGCATAGTTTGATAAGTGATCCATGTCAGGGCCGATGCCAGCGTAAGACACACAGTCATTTCTGTAGAGAGCAGAGGAGCAGCAATGATGGATGAGAGGGAGATAAAGCAAATGTCGCCGGTCTCCCAGGCCTGTTCACGCCAGGCCAACTGTCTGTGGCTGCCGACATTCCCCTCAGTCCACTCTCAGCTGCATTCCCTCAGGCTGAGCTGGTTATGCGAAAACTGACATCACACATTGTACTCAACAAGCTTTGCAAATTATAATAATCTCCTTCTTCCAGGGAACTCGAGATGGCATATGGGGCATGTCTTGTTATCTCTTTTACAGCTGCTTTGACGCACTTAGCAGAGAAAGTTTTCTCACAGGTTGTGCTAGTTTGCAGCAATCCGTCGCATCTATGGTTGCCAGCCTCAAGGTGGGGCACGGAGATTTCCCAGAATTATGACTGATCTCCAAGTGACAGACAGCAGGTCCTTGGGGGGGGGGGGGAATGGCCATATACTTTGCTGAGTCTCTCCCCCTTCCAAACCCTGCCCCTCCCTGGCTCCAACTGCCAAATCTCCAGGAATTCCCCAATTTTCTCCTGCAGGAGACTCAAAGGGGCTGACAATCTCCTTGCCCTTCCCCCCTCACAACAAACACCCTGTGAGGTAGGTGGGGCTGAGAGAGCTCCGAGAAGCTGGGACTAGCCCAAGGTCATCCAGCTGGCGTGTGTGGGAGTGCACAGGCTAATCTGAATTCCCCAGATAAGCCTCCACAGCTCAGGCGGCAGAGCTGGGAATCAAACCCGGTTCTGCCAGATTAGATACACGAGCTCTTAACCTCCTACGCCACTGCTGCTCCCATATAAATGGGAGGAGGCTCAATGAGGGAAGAGGGTGTCGAAGCAGAGGCAGAAGGGGGAAACCAAACCAGCCAGGAGGGGGAGGGGGTAAAACAAGAAAACCCCAGAAAGGGAGAGGAGTTGTCTTGGGCAGGCTTTGAGGCAAGACAGATTGAGTCCAGCTCTGTGGCTCTTCTCCTTTGTGAGGCACTGTGACCCTGAGGTGGGTGAAGCTCACCACAAGCACCTTCAAGTGCTTGGAATGACCAACTTGAACTAAAACCACCAGCACAGGGAAGCAGGGACTGGGTCAGCTCTTTCAAGTACCCACCAATCCCAGATATAATGTTCCCTTGCCCTCCCAGAGGGCATCCCAGGCTCACAGTCTCCAGACAATTTGGTTGTGGCGGAAAGTGCCATCAAGTCACAGGACACTTGTGATGGTGACAGGTCTTCAGTGCAATAAGTGTTCCAAAGTGGTTTGTGGCCCTGGGCTTCCTTGATCTCCCATCCAAGTGGTCACCAAGGCGGATCCTGCTTAGCTTCCAAGATAGTGACTCTCTAAACATGCTAACCCTTACTGAGACATTTGCCCTCATCAAAGAGCGGCTACTAGCAATGAATTATCAACAACTGCAGAGCTTGGCCAACAAATCCTGCTCGCCAACAAACGTGGGGAGGCTGGCGGCTGAGTTCGCCCTTCCCTGTTGCCCTATATGTCATTGGCGTATTTGAACATCTGCCAGGCCCTCACGGGGTTTAGTACCGGACGTCATCCATTTATTTTATTTTATTAATTATGGAAAGGTTACTGCTGCTACTGTTTTTATTGTATTTATTGTTTTAACTGAGATTATTCGATTGTTTTCTAGCTGTAGCATATTGTGTTTGGTTGACTTGTAAACCGCTCTGGCTGAGGCAAGGTCGGGATAAGGCCCCCCTTCAGGGGTAGGGCTGTCTACTAAATCGATGCTGCTGCTGCTGCTGCTGCTGCTGCTGCTGCTGCTGCTGCTGCTGCTGCTGCTGCTGCTGATGATGATGATGATGATGATGATGATGATGATGATGATGATGATGATAATTCTCGCTTCACTGACAGCTTTTTGTGCCAGTACAGTCAGTGGCATCTATTTGGGAACTGATTGCATGGCTAGCTTGATTCATAGGCAGACTTTGAAGCTACACAGAGGCACCTAAATAGTAAGTCTCAACTAATAATCTCAAACAGAATTTTTATCTTATTTTATTATGTGCCTTTTGAGGGTGTGATGGATATTTTGGGGAGAAAATATGTGTGCAAGTGACCCCATTTTTTCCAAGTTCTTTTTTTCACTTTTCCAACGGAAAAATCAGAAATTTGGGTGAGTACTGAAAAAAGTGTTCTGAAATATTTCCCTTTTAGAATGAGTGAAGTGTTTTTAAGACAAGGTGGACTTGCTGTAGATATACAAGATGTACCTCTGTACCTAGAAAGACAGAGCAGTGGTATGCAGGCCAGGAAACTCATACTAATACTTCCCGGGATGACGGCTGTTGCAGCTCATGCCGAAAACTTCATATATCTGAATGTGGCTTCATCCAAACTCTACACATTATCCTCAACATTGCCCATTTCAGGCAAGGAATGGAAAGCAGAGTTCTTTGAAATCCAAAATGTGGAGGACAAATATGGCAACGTATTTATGATGGGCGAGAAGAATAAGCATAACTTCCGCGTACATAACTTTACGGCATTGTTTATTTCTTTTCAGCATCTCTTTTTTTCCATTATGAAGGGATTGTAAACACACACACCCCGTTTTCAGAATGGAGGGATGCATCTGATAAATGAGACGTTAATAACATTGATTCACAAACATTTAGTACCCCATCACACAACCATTCCTGCCTTTAAAAAAAACCAGGCTGTTAATCAGAAAAAAAAATATATGTTTTGAAGAGGAAACTAGTCGAAGATGGCACATATAAAGTTCATTCTGTGGCATACAAGTAAGCTTTGAAAGGAAGTATTGCTACAAAAAACCCATTTGCAAGTATAAATCATGTCTTTGAAATACTTGGTTGCTGTACAAAAGCCACATTATCTATACAGCATTCTGCCACATCTTGCTACAACTATTATGCAAGCATTTTCTTTCCCCCTTATTGTACGGCCTCCTTGGGAAAACCTGATTGCTTTGCCACATTCTGCTGCAAAAAATGTTGCAAAATCCACTGCGTTGTCTTCAGTAAGATTATAGTAAAAGATCCCAAGATCTTCCTTTAGGCATGACATTATTGGGAGAAAATTGCATTAAAGGATGGAGTCCTCAGAATCTATTCCGCTAATGGGAGGGAGGGGCTGGGGCTCTGCTAGGCATGCGGAAGGGTCCAGATTCAATTCCCAGCATCTCCTGTTTAAAAGGATCAGGTGGTAGGTGATGTGAAAGACTTCTACCTGATACCTTGGAGAGCAGCTCCCAGTCTGAGTAGTTGTCAGGCCCAGAGGCGGAGCTACTAGGGGGGTGCACATTGCACCGGGTGCATGCCATGGGGCGGACAATAGCCCCACCCCCCAGTAGCGCCCTGCCTCTGGATCTCCCCAACCCCCCCGCCCCCCCCCACTCACCTTAGTTCAGCCTGAAAGTAGAGGCAGGAAAAGTGGCCTGTTCATTTGAAATTGAAAACGGCCTGGTGGGAACTACACTTCCCAGAAGACCTTGCAAGCCCCAAGGTCTCCTGAGAAGTGTAGTTCCCGCCAGGCTGTTTCAGTCTCAAGTGAACAGGCTGCTTTTTTCAGCCTGCACTTTCAGGCTGAACTAAGATAAGGGGGGGGCAGGGCGGGGCACTACCGGGGGGGGGCAGAAAATGCAGAGTGCGCACCTGGCACAGTGTAGCCCAGCTACGCCTCTGGTCAGGTCGTGCCATTCTCAGCCTGGCATCTCACATGTCTGCATCAAGGCCACAGCTGGCCAGGCCATTATCATCGCTCGAGGCCAAGGAGGCCTCCCTCGCTTGCAATGTAACTAGTCAATGGAGCTTAACCATTCTGCCTTATCTGCCTTCCTCGGAAGGAGGGAACCACCTGTCCCAAAACAATGCTTCTGTTCACACCATTCTTTATGATGCTGATATTATGGGAATGCGCGGGTGGGGCAACTATGGAGTGAGCCATGTTGTAACTTACAGGTATATACCAGGGGTCAGAGAGCCAAACTTCAGTTTCGGCTATCTGAACCTCGGGCTGACACGGTTCCAAGTAAGCTCTTGAAATCTTCATGAGTCTCGTTTGTTGACTGGAGCACCAGACCCTTACATTAGACAATAGGGACCTTAATGGACTGAGAGTCTGATTCAGCGTAAGGCAATTTTGTGTGCTCATGCGTAATGCCAGAGTCTACCTGTACTGCAGGGGATCTTTGCTAAGGCAGATTTCTTCCAGATCACAGCCAGAGAAAGAGTCCACCGTCAGTGGAACAAGTTTGCATGATGCAACCCAAAGAACAATATTTTTGGTATATTTGTTCTCGCTCACAACTAACATTGATAATGGAACGCACTGCTTGGCAATTTCATGCTAGTATGTGCTTCCATAACTCAGAGCAT
Source organism: Sphaerodactylus townsendi (assembly GCF_021028975.2). Taxonomy (NCBI): domain Eukaryota; kingdom Metazoa; phylum Chordata; class Lepidosauria; order Squamata; family Sphaerodactylidae; genus Sphaerodactylus; species Sphaerodactylus townsendi. The sequence continues at coordinate 4,797,002 of NC_059435.1, read as the reverse complement.
GACTTTGATTTATATTGGGGCTGGCAACTTGTTCTGCTTGGAGGGCTGTCCAGGAAACACATCCTGAACAAGAGAGCTTCATATTTGCATATTTTCATATTATTCAGATAATGATCATATACTTACAATAATATGCCTTGATGTGGCAGGCAGCAGACCATAACGGCTGGATCCTGCGTGCTTTGATTATGCTTCCATTGACAGCCTTTCATTTTGTGAAAGTAGAAATGTTTGTTCCAAATATATTTTAAGAGGTGCCTGCATCTGTTTTTCATTTAAAATCCAATTTCCTGATCGGATCATCAAGATCTGTGCTGCAAAATATAGACCCTCATCCCAACTCCTGCATCTTAGATAATATTCCATTTCTTGGTGTGGAATCTGGCATATGGCTGAAGAGGTACCAGTATCTGTGGCACACCTCAAAGAGTCGTTGACCTGGCCCAACACTATTCTTCTGATACCAGCCCCTTGTAAAGTGCCTTCAAGTTGCAGCTGACTTACTGCAACCCCATTAGAGCTCAATCGGAGCTCTCCCAGGTCCTGAAACACTGGTTGCCTCTAGAAGCCTCTAGCCCACAGGTGTCAAACTTGCGGCCCTCCAGATGTTATGGACTACAGTTCCCATCATCCCTTTCCAGCATGATGCTGGCAGGGGATGATGGGAACTGTAGTCCATAACATCTGGAGGGCCGCAAGTTTGACCCCTATGCTCTAGCCCAATCTCATCAGACCCCACAAGCTAAACATGGTCATATCTGGTTAATGTTCGTTCGTTCGTTCGTTCGTTCGTTCGTTCGTTCGTTCGTTCGTTCGTTCGTTCCTTCGTTCCTTCCTTCCTTCCTTCCTTCCTTCCTTCCTTCCTTCCTTCCTTCCTTCCTTCCTTCCTTCCTTCCTTCCTTCCTTCCTTCCTTCCTTCCTTCCTTCCTTCCTTCCCTCGTTTGTGTACAGCCCCTCTCCATATGGGCTCAGGACAGATTCCAACATATCAAACAATTCCAATTTCTCAATTTAAAACTCATAATTTAACAATTTCCAACTCACAAATAATTAAAAACCTCGTTCTGGTCAATATAGTGCCCTGCTTGTTACTGAATCTTTTAATACTTCACTGGAGGATGTAAACTAGATGAGACAAGGAAAATAAATGAAAAAGAAAGGGGAGGGGGAGGTGTTGGGTCTCAGAATCTTAAGCCAATATAAAAGCTTATTTTTGTATTTTTAATATTACCTTTTGTTGTCAGTTCTTTTTCTAAGATAATTCTATTTCATTTTTTCCTTTTATTTTCTCTTTGTCTATTTTTCTTAATTGCTATACTAAGAATTCAGCCCTGCATAACTGCTTGATGAGCATCCCAGATTATTCCTTTGTCTTGTATTGAATCACCATTAAGGATCCAAAATTGTCTCACTTCTCTTTCCAATTCTTCCCTACCATCCATATTCCTGAGCACCCAGTCCTTGATATTCATGCTTTTAATCGTCTTTTTTTATGCCTAATTCCCAATATATCGGATTGAGATCTGAAAATGTTCTGCATCTGATCTGGGTTCTGTGGGTTAGTGTAGCTAAGGGTCTGGGTGCCCAGATCATATCCGTCCTTGAGTGCATGTGGTACCTGGCGGAATAAAAGGTGAACTCTAAAGAATTCCCCGAATATTCTCGCCAGATAGCAATAAGATTCAAGTCATTTGTAATTTAGAAAAAACTTTTAGGAGCTCCTTTATCAGGTTGTTCGCCCCCGTGTGCCCAGCCCTGTCCTGCTTGTGCCCTTGTTGCAGCACTGTACACCCAGAGGTGGGATCCAGCAGGTTCTCACAGGTTCCCGAGAGTAGGTAACCAATTATTTGTGTGTTTGCCGAGACGGGGTTACTAATTGGTGATTTTGCCCTGTGATTTTTGCCTTAGTTACGCCCCTCCTCTCAGCAGTAGCGTGCAGAACTTGAAGCAGTCTAGTGGGAGGTGCACCGGCGTGCATGGCAGCCTGCTCCTGCGTGCATTCATTTCCCCGCCTGGGCCGGCGCAGTGGCTGCGTCCTTGCCACAGCCCCGCCCAGGAATGCTCCCCGCCTCGAATGCCCGACTGCGCCGGGTCGTCCGCCCCAGCCCCATTGGCACTACGTCACAGTTTGAATCCCACCACCATGGGAACCTGTTACTAAAATTTTTGGATCCCACCACTGGGTACACCTGGGGTATTATCAACTGTCTCCCGGGGCCCTCCCTACCCAGCACCTTCCAAACAGGAGCTCCTTTTCCCTGCAGATGTGGGGCAACCGGAAAGCCCGCCTCCCATCCACAATTTTTTTCTCACTCAGGGTGAGCAACCGATGGATCGCCTTCAAGGCGGGGTCTTCATCCTGGGCCCATTTGAAGTCTGGATCCTTTAATCAGACAGCGACCTCATCCTCCAGGGTCCTGATTGGGTGTCCTCCTGCCTGAGATGGGCCTGCTTCCTCCACATTGGTGGGGTGAGCTGCGGCTTCTGCCGTGGTGTCATTGCTTCCCATGGCCACTGCCAGCAGAGCCCTGAAGGTGGGGATATCTCAGCCCAAAAGGATGGGGTAGGGTAGATCCAGGACCCAAGCCCACACCTGCCTCCCCCACCGTAACTGTACTGGCACCACTGGATAGGCCCTTGTATGACGGTGGAGGTAGGATAGCCTGACCTGACAGGCTACCGGCACTCTGAGCGGTAATAACCAATCCCTTATCATCGATAGGGAACTTCCGCTGTTGAGCGGGACACTGAGGTTACTGTGATCCAATGGCTGAGCCTTGGATCTGGCCAGTTCCATCCCTAAAGCTTCTTGCCACTCTAAGGTCGATTCCGCACTTGCGTTATCGACCTAAGTTCGAGCTGCGTTCGACCTAAGTGCGCCGCACAACCACTGGGATCGACGTGGTTTTGTACCAGCTTCGCCCTGTGTAATGGTCAAATTTCCGACTCCAGTTGGGAACTACTACTTTTCAGGGAACCAGCTTGTCGAACTCAGCCTCGATTCCAGTAAAGTGCGGAATCTCTGGTGCTAGGAGTCCCCCCATTCAGCCAATCACAGCTGAGTGTTTCGGGCATGCGTTCAGCTGGCCAATCAAAAAATGCCACCTTCATCCCTCCATTCCTGTGGCAGTTTTTTTTGTAACTTGTGTGGGGATAGACGAAACATGGCCGTAGAACAGTAGCCAATCGGAACGGAGCGGCGAAGAGGCACAGGATGATTCCGCCCTCCGAGCTGGGATCAAGCTGGTTGCAGTGGGGAACAACAATGGCTTTGACCTAGGTTAGTACCCTTCTCAGGGAACTGGGTCGAACCTATTTTACTCGTGCAGAATTGCCCTAAGTTACACTTCATTAGGGGGGCATTCTCAACAGAAGTGCCCCCATTGGTCACACTTGAAGCAGGCCCCTCTTATGCCTGGCCCACTGTTGCTGGCTCCCACACCAGTCTTGAGCTCCGGCCTTGGGACCACTGAAAGTAGAAATCAGAGAGAGGGCTACGTCACTGAGATGCTGTAAGGATTTGACTAGCAGCGTTATCATAATTTCCTTCAATCTTGCCCCCCTCCCCCATGATCTCAGATGGAAAGCAATCTTTCTGAGTCTGCTGGTGCCTTGGGCATTCTGACACAGTGTGGCACAGGCACAAAGCGGCTGTCACCAAACAGCTGCTGCTGGAGACAGAGGCAGGAATAAAATGGCCGCTACAACTTACCTTTAATCACACAGTGAAGATTCTTGTGAAGGCAGCTGCTGCCAAAGGAACATTTTTTTAAAAATCTGCACAGCCAATCATATCTCAGAAGCTTTGCAGGGCAAAACCCCCACCCACTCTGCAAATCCTCTGGCATAGAGAATAGGGATTGGGTTGGGGTGGCAAATGTCTTCTACCAGATGTCTACCAGATGTCTGGTAGTGGTCTTCTCTCTACTAGGGACCAGAAGGACCACTTCTCTCTACTAAGGACCAGAAGGACCAGAAGATGGCCAAGGGGACTCTCGTTCTGTATCAAAATTGGCTGGGAGGTCCCAGCAAAGCAACAACATTTTTATCTGCAATCAAGCTCGCAAATGCCTCACAGCTAAGGGCCGAATCTCTATTACCGTATTTGAGGACTCTCAGTGAAGATTATACGTGGAATTTTCTAAACGCAATCTGAATATTATTTTTTTTTCATTTTATTACACGTGAAAACCTGTGAACTCTCGCAATATGTTTTCACATCATGTTTACAAAGTTCTCCCCCAGGACATTATTAAATGTAAAATAAATTGGAGAACAGCGAACGGAAGCAGTTGAGCAAAACATCCTAACCTAACAAGGAGAGTTTGGGCGTGCTGACAAGGTTTGTGTTCCAAAATAAGCACCCCACAGACATAAACACAGGACTCTGTTTAAAACCACAAACTCTCTTAGGGCCTGCAAGTTATTTCCCTCCAGGTCTTCCCTGTCTGTACACAATTGAGTTGTTAGTTCAGTGCTGAGAACAGAATTCCAGGCACGTGTAAGGTATGGTTTCCAAGTCTAAGAAGAGAAAGTCCTGGAGATTTGGGGTGGTGGAGACTGCAGAAGGCAGAGTTCAAGGTGGGGAGAAGAAGAAGAAGAAGAAGAAGAAGAAGAAGAAGAAGAAGAAGAAGAAGAAGAAGAAGAAGAAGAAGAAGAAGAAGAAGAAGAAGAAGAAGAAGAAGAAGAAGAAGAAGAAGAAGAAGAAGAAGGAGGAGGAGGAGGAGGAGGAGGAGGAGGAGGAGGAGGAGGAGGAGGAGGAGGAGAAGAAGAAGAAGAAGAAGAAGAAGAAGAAGAAGAAGAAGAAGAAGAAGAAGAAGAAGGAGGAGGAGGAGGAGGAGGAGGAGGAGGAGAAGAAGGAGGAGGAGGAGGAGGAGAAGGAGGAGGAGGAGGAGGAGGAGGAGAAGAAGGAGGAGGAGGAGAAGAAGGAGGAGGAGGAGGAGAAGAGGAGGAGGAGGAGGAGGAGGAGGAGGAGGAGGAGGAGGAGGAGTTTGGATTAATATCCCCCCTTTCTCTTCTGCAGGAGACTCAAAGGGGCTGACAATCTCCTTGCCCTTCCCCCCTCACAACAAATACCATGTGAGGTGGGTGGGGCTGAGAGAGCTCCGAGAAGCTGTGACTAGCCCAAGGTCACCCAGCTGGCGTGTGTGGGAGTGCACAGGCTAATCTGAATTCCCCAGATAAGCCTCCACAGCTCAGGCGGCAGAGCGGGGAATCAAACATGGTTCCTCCAGATTAGATACACGAGCTCTTAACCTCCTACGCCACTGCTGCTCCTATAATGCCACGGAGTCTATCTGCCCAAGCATCGGTTTTCTCCAGAGGAACTGATTTTAGTAGTCTGGAGAGCAGTTGTAATTCCAGAAGATCTCCAGCCCCACCTGGAAGTTGGCAACCCTGCTGTGTAGGCCCAATTGGACTTTGGATCATGGGCACTCATCTCAATCCCAATCAAACACAAGCACGCTGGGGATTCTATTCCAAGTACAGTATTCGCAAAATACACTTTTATCATGGATCTGCTTCAGTCATACCCATCCCATTTCTCCAACAGGGACTCAAGGGGGCTTCTCTTTCTTGCCTCCTCCAATTTATCACAGCATGAGGATCCACACCCTATGAGGCTAGGCTGAGGGGGCATGGGTGGCCCAGAGTTACATAGTAAGCGTAGTGGCATAGGAGGTTAAGAGCTCATGTATCTAATCTGGAGGAACCGGGTTTGATTCCCAGCTCTGCCGCCTGAGCTGTGGAGGCTTATCTGGGGAATTCAGATTAGCCTGTGCACTCCCACACACGCCAGCTGGGTGACCGTGGGCTAGTCACAGCTTCTCGGAACTCTCTCAGCCCCACCTACCTCACAGGGTGTTTGTTGTGAGGGGGGAAGGGCAAGGAGATTGTCAGCCCCTTTGAGTCTCCTGCAGGAGAGAAAGGGGGGATATAAATCCAAACTCCTCCTCCTCCTCCTCCTCCACTTTTTCCTCTTCTTCCTCTTCTTCCTCTTCTTCCTCTTCTTCCTCTTCTTCCTCTTCCTCTTCCTCTTTCTCTTTCTCTTCCTCTTCCTCTTCCTCCTCCTTCTCCTTCTAAACGGGGATTCTCATCTGGGTAGCCCAGACCTTTGTCTGACATTCTTACCACCACACTTCCATTTGACCACATGGACCCAGGGAAATGTTACGTGAAGCACAGCCCAAGCATTTTCCCTCCCACTGAGAGCTTTTCTTGCAGCAATTATAGACGAACTCTTTATGCGTGCAGTGCTTACCCCGTGGACGTCAGCATCACAGAGGATTTTTCTGCATTTGTTTGTTTGTTTGTTTAAGCAGAATTCTCCTGCTGCGAAGTGTTCCCAGCCAAGCCGAGCCGCCATTTAGCCGCCAGTTCTCTCCATGCCATCTCAGCTGGAAAGGTTGCTCTCCACTGCCTTTATCTCTGTGTGTTCTCTCTTGAATCTTGCATTATTTTGCCAGGCCATGTTAATCTAGTGTAGATTTCACTGGCCTATTGCTCCAGAGATAAACAGGCAACACTAGATTTTTTTTTGGTAGAAAAGGTCTTCCGATGGCTTTGAAATGCTGCCCTGAAGAGTGGGAAGTACTGGTATTGCTTGGGGGGGGGGGGGGGGAGCAAGAAAACCTGATGTCGGTTCGCTTTCCCTTCGAAGGGAGAGGAAAAGTCACACAGAGGTTTTGACAATGCAGACATTCTCTGAGCTGAGGATCAGCAAGTATAGGAGAGGGGAAAACGTGTGTAAGTGTAACCTCTTTCTGTGGGTTCTGTGGGGCAGTACTTGGAAGGAGTTGCAAAGAACTAAATTTAAACAAAACAGTTTACTTCTCTTAACAAATAACACTTTTAAAACATTTAACATTTACACTTTGCAGTCCTGTTAAGTTTGCATTTTCAAGTCCTTATATTTACAGCCTACTGATGTTGCCAAGTCCAATTCTTCTTTGCTGGTGGTTGGTTTTGAAGATGTCAGAGACTTGGTGAACGGGATTCAAGATGATGAAGGTTCCTAGAAAGCTCTCAGCATTTACATACACAAAACCCCTTAAACAATAAATTCTAACATTTACAAGATAGCAAAAACTAAACTCCCTTCCCACTAGTTCCCCACAACATTGCAGTTACCTTACACAAGGTGTTAAGGGCTTAATAAAATCAATCAAGGTCCCAGTCTGGTAGCCTTGCTCCTTCCAACCTCATGAGTTCTGCAGCCTTCTGCTTCTTTTCAGACTCCACCCCTTTCTGGGTCATCCCATTCTTACACAGGGGTTACATAAGCAAGAATGCTAAAGAACGTACACTCAGCGAAGAGGAGACCATAAGTGTGAAAACAGCCTTACAGATGTCCTGCATATCAAATTCCTAATCAGCCATGAAGCTTGTTGGTTGGCTGTGGGCAAGGCATTGGCTTGTTCATACTACAACCTAGGATTTTCAGCTCTGGGCAGAAAAGTTCCTGGAGATTTGTGAGGCAGGGCCTGGGGGAGAGCAGGATTTGTAGGGGGAAGGAACCTTAGCAGGAAATAAGATCTGCAGAGTTTTTAGAATATTAAGAACATAAGAACATAAGAACAAGCCAGCTGGATCAGACCAGAGTCCATCTAGTCCAGCTCTCTGCTACTTGCAGTGGCCCACCAGGTGCCATTGGGAGCTCACATGCAGGATGTGAAAGCAATGGCCTTCTGCGGCTGTTGCTCCCAAGCACCTGGACTGTTAAGGCATTTGCAATCTCAGATCAGAGAGGATCAAGATTGGTAGCCATAAATCGACTTCTCCTCCATAAATCTGTCCAAGCCCCTTTTAAAGCTATCCAGGTTAGTGGCCATCACCACCTCCTGCGGCAGCATATTCCAAACACCAATCACACGTTGCGTGAAGAAGTGTTTCCTTTTATTAGTCCTAATTCTTCCCCCCAGCATTTTCAATGAATGCCCCCTGGTTCTAGTAATATTGGCTGCTGTCAAACCCTGGGAAGTTCTTGCCTTGTCTTCAGGAGGGGCTGCAGCATCTGTATCTTTGGACAGGCTGTCTCTGTTATGCTAACCACCAGCTGTTTTTTTCCTGGGTCCTTTCACTTTCCACTGACTTGCTGTCCTGCTGTTATGCGAGCCTCAAAGAACTGAGATTTCCAAATGGAGAGAGAGAAGGCGATTGCCTGGGAACTTTGCAGGCTTTGAGTAACCGTTAAGGGGGCCAGTTCACTTAGCAATGCCCTGGGCAGCGTAGAGCTGCATGACTTGGGGAATTGGTGAACCAACTGTAGTCTTGTCAAAAGATTCTTACCATGTGATCGACCCAAGAGCGCTCTTTCAATAAATGGATCTCATTGTCAGTTGAGTCTAATTATTGGACGGACCAGGGACACAACAGCTGCTGTCTGATGCCAGGTCTGGGGTTTTGCCTCAGGCATACCATTATTATTTATTATTTTGTTATTTATCATCTCTCTTTCTTGCTGGGATTCAAGGTGGGCTACACGGTGTAAAATAAGTCCTGTCAATAAGATGAGACAGCCAATAATAGGGTTTGGATGACAGAAATCTGAAAACAAACAGCTCTAAAACAGAGAGAGTCCAGGTCAGAGCTTGAGGGAGTTCCTCCATTTTTGGAAGCAGTAGGACTAGCGTTACCAATTTCAGGCAGGAGAAAATTTCTGGAGATTTGAAGGTGGAGCTTAGGGAAGAGATTTCAAGGTGTTTTATTCGCTGACAGACGATGCCCATGCTCTGTAAATGCCATGGATAAAATACAGCATATCCTCCTAGAATGTCAGCTACACTCTGCTTTACGTAGTCACTATATAATCCCGATTATTAAAGCAAAAACAAATTTGCCTTCGCCTTATGTAGTGAAGTATTTACTTAGTGATGCATCTTCTGAGATAACCTTTAGGGTCGCTACATATCTAGCGGAAGTAATATCTCAAAGACAGTACTAAAATGTGTCCCTCGATGTATCAAATCATCTAAATTACATTGATTTAATGTCTGAGGCTCAAGTCATTGTAATAAACATGAGAAGTCATTCAAATCGGTTTTAATTAACATATGGATATCACAATAGGTCTCCAGAAAGTTTGTGTATAATTCATCCTAACTTAGTGTACTGGATTCCTCGTTGTATTGCTGTTTATCATACAAACATACTGTATGCAGAATTATTTATGCCTAATAAAGGTTTACTGTACTGCTTAGGGAAGACAACCTGGGGAAGGGCAGAGTGTGGGGAAGGGCAAAGCTCAGCAGGAACTTGATGCTGTAGAATCCCCTCCCTGAAGTGCGATTTCCTCCAGAGGAAATGACTTCTGTAGCCAGGAGCTCGTTTGTAATTCCAGAAGAACTTTGGGTCTCAGCTGGAAAATGGCAACCTCAGCAGTGCTGGTGGGATACTTCACAGTTAGAGTGGCCAGATCCTGGTTGAAAAATACCTGAAGATGGGGTGGGGGGGCATAGAGCCTTGGGAGGGGAGGGTTTAGGAAGGGGAGAAATTCAGTGGAGTAGAATGCCACGGAGTCCACCATTCCAAGCAGCCATTTTCTCCAAGTGAACTGATCTCTGTCACCTGGAAATCAGTTGTAATTCCAAGAGATCTCAGCCACCACCTGGAGTTCGCAACCCTAGAGTGCTTCAGGAGTCAGAGAAGCAGACACTTGGTAGAATGTCCTCTTCTGTGCAACTGTCTACATATGAGTCATCTCGGGGTTTGGGGACATAAAAACATAAGAACAAGCCTGCTGGATCAGGCAGAGTCCATCTAGTCCAGCTCTCTGCTACTCGCAGTGGCCCACCAGGTGCCATTGGGAGCTCACCTGCAGGATGTGAAAGCAATGGCCTTCTGTGGCTGTTGCTCCCAAGCACCTGGTCTGTTAAGGCATTTGCAATCTCAGATCAAAGAGGATCAAGATTGGTAGCCATAGATCGACTTCGCCTTCATAAATCTGTCCAAGCCCCTTTTAAAGCTATCCAGGTTAGTGGCCATCACCACCTCCTGTGGCAGCATATTCCAAACACGAATCACACGTTGCGTGAAGAAGTGTTTCTTTTATTAGTCCTTATTCTTCCCCCCCAGCATTTTCAATGAATGCCCCCTGATTCTAGTATTGTGAGAAAGAGAGAAATTTATATCTATCTACATTTTCTACTCCATTCATAATTTCATAGACTTCAGTCATAACCCCCCTCAGATGTCTCCTCTCCAAACTAAAGAGTCCCAAACGCTGCAGCCTCTCCTCATAAGGAAGGTGCTCCAGTCCCTCAATCATCCTTGTTGCCCTTCTCTGCACTTTTTCTATCTCTTCGATATCCTTTTCAAGATGTGGCAACTAGAACTGGACACAGGACTCCAAGCGTGGTCGCACCACTGCTTTATATAAGGACATGACAATCTTTGCAATTTTATTAACAATTCCTTTCCTAATTATCCCCAGCATAGAGTTTGCCTTTTTCACAGCTGCCATGCATTGAGTTGACATTCCCATGGAACTATCAACTAAGACACCCAAATCCCTTTCTTGGTCTGTGACTGATAGCACTGACTCCTGTAGCGTGTATGTGAAATTTGGATTTTTTTTGCCCCTATGTGCACCACTTTACATTTTGCTACACTGAACTGCATTTGCCCTTAACTGACTCACCTAATTTATCAAGGTCCACTTGATAAAAACTCAACAGTAAAAATGTATTCTAACATAGAGTTTTTCCCTAACTACCAGGGCATCCTGGAGAACTGATCTCTGTAGTCTGGAGATCAGCTGTCATTCAGGAAGATCTCCAGGTCCCTCCTGGAGGATGGCACCCCCAGCTTTGGAAGGCGGAAGGGAGGGGAAACCACCACTATGTGTTGGGTGCTGCTTCTTGCTTCGCTTATTAGGTTTGGCAACAATGGAGAGCTGAGTCATATGGGAAATAATTCCTTAATTGCCTGGAGAGCATTTGAACTTGTAAGTACTGAAAACAACAACAGCAACAACAACTTGTGTAATTCTGGCTAGGTTATCTAGGAGCAACATTCACTTCTGAAACAGAATTACAGCCATGTGGACCATATATCAGAACCATGTTTTTCAAGTTATGACCCAGATGTTGCTCCAAAAGGTGTGTGGAGCATGCTGAGCCTCACTTTGGGTTGCATCCAAACCTGGACATGATATCAGACAATGGTCTAGGAATTCCCAGAATCTCTGTGGTAAAGAGCGATGCAATTCCCCCGGGCACTTTCTCCCACTGGGAGCACTGATGGGTCAAGTGAGTGGATTCGCAGGCAAATGCCCATCGTCACTGGGGGATGGGCAGATGCTAACCCTAAATAAGTACCGGTTCCCTTTTGAATCCCACTCTGACACCATTGCTGGCCCCGACTAGTTATTTGCTGAAGAATAATTGCAAGTGCTTCTTAGTTTGTTCTTGGCCAGTTCTGAAAACAAGAAACAATGGGTGACAATTCATCATGCAAATTAGACATTACAAATTATTCATCCATTCAGCGCTGGCGAGGTTTCCTTTCTTTGTCCTGAATGGGAATAAATGGCAAGAACACCCTTATTCTGTCAAACACAAATCTCCCTTGATTCACATGATTGCCCTGCTGCATAATGTTGGACAGCAAGAGCGGAGACGGCGCTAAATATCATTTCCATAATGGAATGTGATTGGGTATGTTCAGTGTGAAATCTATGCAGCAGGAAAACTCCAGGGAGTTGACCTTACAACACATTTTGCCAACAGCAAAATTCCAGAGGTCCTCCTCAGGCAAAAGATCTGAAGGAGCCACAGAGAGTGGAGATAAGGCTAGCAAAATACCTCGGGGGATATGCAAGCATTTCTGATTGTATTGATCTTTGGAAATATGCACATTTCCTTGCATCTAGTTGATTAAATGGCCAGAAGTCAATCAGTTAGCTACAGTGATTGACGTCCCAGACAGCCCTTGTTAAATGTTCTATGAATTATCAGTGGTGGACTCAGCACAGCTCAAATATATCATCTTTAGGACATTATAAGAAGCATTTGGGGAAGGACGTCGCACAGCTCTCTCCCCCAAAATGAGGCCAGCCCAATATATTTCTTTCAACTCAGGTTTTTCAAAAATCACTAAAGCTAGTGATCTCCCCCCCCCCCGCCCCAGCCTGGGCTGAAGATGATTCCTGCCTGCTGAGCGAATGCCAATTGGCAGGAAACGCTTTATATCTCCCATCCAAATCTCTTACTTTCATTTCTGCTGCTCGCACCTGCCATTTTGTGTGCCGCAGGAGATTCTCTGTGGAGATTTCCCACAGAGGTTTCCTCTGCTTGCAACTCATCCACATGCGATTTCACTGTAAAAAGTAGATGAATACAGTTTGTTTTGCCTAGCAATCCCATACATGTGTTGTTTTCCATCTTTTTTTGTTTTGAGGGGGATGTCTGCAAAGCTATTGCAACACCATTAGAGAAGCTGAAATATGTGTCACTGTAGCTTCACAGACATCCTCCTCAAAACAACAAAAAAAGGAGAAATGACATGTGAGTGGAATCGCTAGGCAAGACAAACTTTATTCGTCTACTTTTTACAGTGAAATAGCAAACAAATGAGCTGCAAGTCCAACACTTTAACCACTAGGCCACGCTTTGAGTATAACCTCCCTCCATAAGCCTTTTTGGGAGCCATCACTCAGAGCAGGTCAGCAGCCACAAATAAGATCTGAGTGATGCGTCAGAGGAACTCCGTGTCTATGTTTTCCTGGTGCTCAACAGATCCAGTTGGGATTTGAATCAAGCCCACAGAATAGCGCAAAGTTGCCTGCTCCAGTGTATGCAAGGAATAACCATGATCAGATCCTAAATATAATCACAGCTCTGTTTCCCACATTGGGAGAAGGCCAAGAGTGCATGAAGGCCAATTGGGAGAAGGCCAAGAGTGCATGAAGGCAAACACTGCCAGCAATCAAGAGCTAAATCTCGGGGGGGGGGGGACCAGATATTCAGAGCCCTTCACTCTCGGCCAAGTGGTTCACCACGCACATCAATAGACTTGCCAACTTGGAAATTAACTGGAGATTTGGGGGCGGAGCCTAGGGATGGCAGCGATCAGAGACAGGGAGGACTTCGGCGGAGTATAATGCCAAAGAGTCCCCCCTCCAAAGCAGCCACTTACTTCGGGGAACCTGATCTCTGCCTTCTGGAAATTAGTTGTAATTCCAGGAGATCACCAGGTCCCCACCTGGAGTTGGCAACCCTGCCTGGCACTGAATTCCAAAAGCCAGATGAACGAGCACTTTCTGCTGCCTCTCCTAATCATCCTGCCAGCCACCTGCACTGGGTGACCCGGACTTCTAGCATAATGAGAGGGCGGGAAAAAATCAGTTTTTTCATCAGAGTTTTTTCTCTGCTGTAATAATTGCTTGTTTTCAATTCTTTTCTTAATGATTTCTGGCACAAAATTAGACCCTTAAAAAAACGATCAAAGCATTGACTGGCTCAACAAGGTTCCCCTCACAGCCCAATCCCTTCCTGGGTGGTTAAAGCCTCTTCTGACCCTGTGAAGATGCCCGGTTTTTGTCTCCGTGCGGGTCGCTTGACGCATCCCTGCTTTGAATCCCAGATGCCCTTTTGTCACCTGTTGACTTGATTTAGGAGTGCTTCTTGTGTTCTTCACAGTATGTTTGGAATACCAATCCAACAAGTGTATGCAGAGCGAGCACTCGCAAAGACTGAGGGTCTTCAGCCTGTATGACTGTCATAACAGTTGGCTCTAGATTAAATATGAAGTAGCATATGCAGGCTGACCAGACGTCCCGCTTTTGGCGGGACAGTCCCGCCTTCAAACAATTTGTCCCGCGTCCCACGGGTTATTTCAATTGTCCCGATTTTTGGGAGGCTGCCGCACTGCCTTCTGGGGCACAAGGCCGCTTACCCCCCCCCCATCCTGGTTCACAAAGGTGACCATCTGGTCACCTTAAGCATATGCAAACAGGAAGCTGCCATATTAGTCCATCAGAGTGAGTATTGCCTGCTCTGACTGGCAGCAGCTCTCCAGGGTCTCAAGCAGAGGTCGCCGACTACCTGATCCATTTTAACTGGCAATGTCAGGAATTGAACCAGGGACCTTTTGCATGCCGAGCAGATTCTCTGCCACCGAGCCATAGTCCCTCCTCAGTAGGCCATGAGTGGCTATCAGTGCATGAAGGCATCCCCATGTTTTGCCTCAAAGGGACCTTGAGGCATAAAAGCAAAATAAGGCCTCTTCTGGGGAAAGCAACATCTGGAATGCACAAGGTCATGAATAAAGATGGAAACATTTCACAGGAGAAATCAAACGTTTTCTTGAAATTAATCAAGACTTGTGAGGTTGTGCCTGAAATAGATACACATGAATCACTCTTGTGGGCAGAACCTTGATAAATCAAATCGGATCCAGCCATCAAGTTAGCAACTCCTGATTGGTGAACTTTGGTGTTCATTTGAAGGAAGTATTTCATTCTTGCTGGCTGCTTTTGAAGGACTGTTCCTTGTTCTCCCTTCCTTGGCCATTCATTTCACAGGCAGCGAGAGCATTTCGCTGGAGCATGCTCCTTGCTATGATTTCTTTGTAAGAAACGATTACAAACAAAACAGTCTCCTGTGAATTTATTTAATTTTCTGGTGACACAGCAATTGTCAACTAATTATTCAGGCACAATTCTGCTGGATCACAAAACACTAGAAGGAGCAATTATAAGCCTTATCAGTCTATTGGATTCTGCACAGTACAAATATAATGTCTTTAGGATGCCCTTCGGGGGTGAGGCGGCCTATAGACAGACAGACAGACAGACAGACAGACAGACAGACAGACAGACAGACAGACAGACAGACAGACAGACAGACAGACAAAGGCTTTGGAGGGAAGAACTTCAGGGATAGGGTAGGTCTATAAATGTGATAAACAAACAAACAAACAAACAAACAACTCTTGATCTGAGATTGCAAATGCCTCAGCAGACCAGGTGCTTAGGAGCAGGAGGAGCAGCAGAAGGCCCTTGCTTTCACCTCCTGCATGTGAGCTCCCAAAGGCACCTGGTGGGCCACTGCAAGGAGCAGAGTGCTGGACTAGATGGACTCTGGTCAGATCCAGCTGGCTCACTCTTATGTTCTTATGTTCTTAACTCTCTTCCCCAAAACGAGTTCAATTCATTTTATTTTTCTCAACCCGGGTTTTTAAAAAACCGCTTAACTAGTGATCTTTTCCCTCCGACCCTGGTTGAAGACGATTTCTGCCTGCTGAGCAAACCCAGGGGAATCTTCACAGAGGATCGGATGCAGCACGCAAATGGCAGGCACCCTTGTGAAAGTGACAAGAGCTCCATGCAACAGGACGGGGGGAAGATCTGTTTTGACTGGCACTGCTCATGTTCTCCCATGCTGTGGGGACACAAAATGCCAAAATTGATCTTTTTAACACTTTCTAAAGATGTTATATTTATGCTGTGCAGAATCCACATGTTTATGTTGTGCAGAATTCAATTGGCAATTTAAGGAGCAGCAGTGGCGTAGGAGGTTAAGAGCTCGTGTATCTAATCTGGAGGAACCAGGTTTGATTCCCAGCTCTGCCGCCTGAGCTGTGGAGGCTTATCTGGGGAATTCAGATTAGCCTGTGCACTCCCACACACGCCAGCTGGGTGACCTTGGGCTAGTCACAGCTTCTCGGAGCTCTCTCAGCCCCATCTACCTCACAGGGTGTTTGTTGTGAGGGGGGAAGGGCAAGGAGCTTGTAAGCCCCTTCGAGTCTCCTGCAGGAGAGAAAGGGGGGATAGAAATCCAAACTCCTCCTCCTCCTCCTCCTCCTCCTCCTCTTCTTCTTCTTCTTCTTCTTCTTCTTCTTCTTCTTCTTCTTCTTCTTCTTAATTGACACTATTGTTAGCAACTGCTGGCAGATTTAATACACAAGTTATGACTGTGTACATTGAATATGGGGGAACAGAATAATGTCACACCAAGATATATTTTATCTCACTATCTTTTCAGTCTACATGCAGGATATATCATAAAGAAAACCGGATTAGATTTAGATGAAGGTAAAGTGAAAATTGGTGGAAGAAACATTCATAATTTGAGATATGAAGAAGACACCATGCTACTGGCAAAAAATAGCGAAGACTTGAAAAGGCCACTGATGAAGGTTAAAACAGCAGGTGCCTCGGCAGGATTAAGCTGAACATAAAGAAGACAAAAGTAACGACTACTGAGGGACTACTCAGCTTCAAGCTAATTCATATCATAGCATTCCCCATTACTATATATAGGTGAGAAAATTGGACAATGAAGAAAGCTGACAGGAAGACAGTTGATTCATCTGAAAGGTGGTGTTCAAGAAGAAGTTTACAGACGCCATGGACTGCCAGAAAGTTAAATAATGGGTTGTAGATAAAATCCATGCCTTGGCCTGGGTAGCCCCAGGATAGCTTAATCTCACCAGAAATATAAGCATGGCTGGCCAGAGGTGGGATCCAGCAGGTTCTCACAGGTTCCCGAGAGTAGGTTACTAATTATTTGTGTGTGCCGAGAGGAGGTTACTAATGGGTGATTTTGCCATGTGATTTTTGCCTTAGTTACGCCCCTCCTCCGCTCCTCAGCAATAGCACGCAGAACTTGAAGCAGTCTAGCAGGAGGTGCACCGGCGTGCGTGGCAGCCTGCGCCTGCGTGCATTCGTTTCCCGCCCAAGGACCGGCGCAGGGGCTGCATCCTTGCCACAGCCCCGCCCAGGAATGCCCTGCCCCCGGAATGCCCAGCCACGCCCCTGTCGTGCCCTGCCCAGCCCCATTGGCACTACGCCACTGTTTGAATCCCACCGCCATGGGAAACTGTTACTAAAATTTTTGGATCCCACCACTGTCAGGTTGGCCCTGGTTCGTATTTGGATGGGCAACCTGTCCAGGGTCATGACGCAGAGGCAGGCAAGGGCAAACCATCAAAACCAACTTCTGAATCATAAACTCAGATGGGCATTTTCAAGAGCAAGATGCAATTCCTTTCCATGTTCACTACTTCAAGGCAGGTTCTCAAACATCCCTGGGCACGATCGACGCTGTTTTTTCTGCCCTTCTTATATTGACTCCCCTGAACACATCTTGCTCTTCTGCCCAAAGTACAACAGCTTTAGGCTCGACTTCTCTGCCTTAACCACGGTTGGGTTCTCAGATCTTCCTATCCAAGCAAAAATGACTTTTTTGCTCAACAATCTTGACGTCGAAATAACTGAAACCGTAGCCAAATGTTTGCTGCATATTTTGAACTAGGTTCCCTTGGCTTCTGTTCACATTACTTTGAATGTTCTTTATTGGATTTACTCTTCTTTGCTCCTGTTTTGTACATGCCTAATAAAGGTCTCTAAAACTGCATCTGGCAAACCACCTCCGAATGTCTCTTGGTGGTTAAGAAGGCCCAGCAAAGACTGTACTATCTGAGACTTTTAAGGAAACAACAACTGAATGGAAAACTCCTGGTGTCCTTTTACCGCTGTGCTATAGAGAGCGTCTTAACCTACTGCATCTGTGTATGGTTCTCCAGTTGCACAGTGGCGGATAGGAAGGCGCTCCAAAGGGTGGTCACTACTGCACAGAGGATTATCGGCTGCCCTCTCCCCTCCTGGGAAGAACTCTATAATTCCCGAAGCCTCAAAAAAGCCCAAAATATTCTGAGGGACCCGTCTCCTCCAGCACACTCTCTTTTTGAACTGTTACCATCCGGCAGACGATACAGGTCTCTCAAAACTAGGACAAAGAGGCTTAGAGACAGCTTCTACTCTAGAGCTGTGGCGATGCTGAACTCCGCGGCTTCGTGTTGATGTGTTTGGGGCTGTGTAGGGATGGGTGGAGGAAGGGGAAAGTGAGGATGGGGTACGAGTCTGAAATTGTATGCATCGAGGAATGCTGCTGTAAATTTCGCTGTGCATGCACAATGACAATAAATGCTTATGCTCATGCTTATGAAACCCATGAGGGGTCATTGTAAGTCAGCTGTGATTTAATGACACACATACAAATTAAATTCAGCCTAAACTCTCCCTACAAGCTAAAATGACTAAACTGAGGCAATAGTTTGGTAAACTTATGAGAAGATAACAACCACTGTGTCAAGTTACCTGGTCTGATCAAAAAAAGCAGCAGTGGCGTAGGAGGTTAAGAGCTCATGTATCTAATCTGGAGGAACCGGGTTGTGGAGGCTTATCTGGGGAATTCAGGTTAGCCTGTGCACTCCCACACACGCCAGCTGGGTGACCTTGGGCTAGTCACAGCTTCTCGGAGCTCTCTCAGCCCCACCTACCCCACAGGGTGTTTGTTGTGAGGGGGGAAGGGCAAGGAGATTGTAAGCCCCTTTGAGTCTCCTGCAGGAGAGAAAGGAGGGATATAAAGCCAAACTCTTCTTCTTCTTCTGTGTGAACAAGTCTTTATTGAGTAACAGAAGTTCAGAAAATATTTTGCATTAGTCATTTATTGACAGAACTGGGAAACCCTACCAAAACTTGCCACCCTACCCCAAGCTACACTTCCTATCCCAGAGAAACCCAACTCTTCATGCAGTTGGCCTCTCTTATTTTGTTCTACTCCGTCCAAACCAAAACAAAAGAATAACCGTAGCTACAACAACAGGATTCCCAAGACTACATTCAAGGCATGTGGCTGGGGAACACCACTTACTGTATCCACCTCCCACCAGGATGGGAATTATGGTCAGGCCTGGTATGACTGGGCAGGACATTCAGCCCCACCTAAGAGGACCCCCCCACCCCCAGCCTGGGTCGAGCAAAGGGGATAATCCTGATAGAATCAATGGACTAGACTGGGGCCTTCACATGAGCAAAATCCACCCACTCATTCTCCCCCACAGGAAAATATGTCCAGGCCACTAAATATCGCAGGCAGCCCCAATACTGGTGAGAATCCAGAATTTGTTCCACTTTAGTCGATTCCGCACTTGCGTTATTGACCTAAGTTCGAGCTGCGTTCGACCTAAGTGCTCCGCACAACCACTGGGATCGACGTGGTTTTGTACCAGCTTCGCCCCGTGTAATGGTCAAATTTCCGACTCCAGTTAGGAACTACTACTTTTTCAGGGAACCACGCTCGAACTCAGCTTGATTCCAGTAAAGTGCGGAATCTCTGGTGCCAGGAGTCCCCCATTCAGCCAATCACAGCTGAGTGTTTCGGGCTTGCGTACAGCTGGCCAATCAAAAAATGCCACCTTTGTCCCTCCATTCCTGTGGCAGTTTTTTTTTTAGAATGTGTGTGGGGACAGACGGAGCATGGTCGTAGAACAGTAGCCAATCGGAACGGAGCGGCAAAGAGGCACAGGATGGTTCCGCCCTCCGAGCTGGGATCAAGCTGGTTGCAGTGGGGAACAACAATGGCTTCGACCTAGGTTAGTACCCTTCTCAGGGAACTGGGTCGAACCTATTTTACTCATGTGCGGAATTGCCCTTCATGATGCAAATATTGCCCAACAAGGTCAGGTGGGGGCACCTCAGCTTGAGGATGCCATTGGTCAGGCAAAGGTGCTTGCTTCAGGAGGCTGGAATGAAACACAGGGTGTATGGAACAATATGTTTCAAGTAACTCAGCTGCCACACTTACTTCATTAATCACATGGATCCCTTTGAATGGCCCCAGGTAACAATGCTCCAACTTGCAGCTTGGCTGAACATATCACAGGTGCTCAGTTATTTGGGTAATTGTGGGTACCTTTTCGAAAGTTGTCCAACAGCTTGCCCAGGACTAAATGCACCAGCTTCACATGTTGCTCCAGGGACTCTGTATAAATGAGCACATCATCCAGATTACCCCCCCCCCTTGTATAGGTGTTCCTGCAACACCTCATTAATCAAGCTCATGAAAACTCCTGGGGCACCACTCAGGTCAAACGGCATTACTTTGTAGGTGAAAGCTCCTAAAGCAGTGTTGAAAATTGTCAACAATTCAACTCTTCTCCACCCTATGCTAGAATTCCAAAGGTGTCCACAGGATCAAAAAGGTTGGGGACCCGGTTATAGATAATGAGATTTGGGTCATAAGTTAATTGATGGTACCTCCCATTTGGAGCAGCCTCCCCCACTTGAGACTAACTTGGTACCTACCTTACCTCCTTTAGGCACCAAGCCCAGCCATTTCTTTTTGACCAGGCTTTTGACCAAGGGCTGTTGTCTCTTTAGCTGCTTTTACAGTCTGCTTCTAACCTGTGGATTATTTTATGAACATCATTTTAAGTTGCTAAATTATTTTTATTGTGAGCAGTATTTGTGAGCTGCTCCTTGTGGGTCTCTGGAGAAGTGGCATAAAATATTTCCACATCTATATAAAATGGCATGTTATTTTTTATTACAAAATGTATTTAAAATTAGTAATTAGCAAGCTAAATTTTAGCTAGATAGTTCTGAGAGAGAGAGAGAGAGAGAGAGAGAGAGAGAGAGAGAGAGAGAGAGAGAGAGAGAGATATGTTCAATTAGAAATTGAAGGTATAATCCTGCTGCTCTGACTTGGATAGGCCAGGCTGGTCCGATCTCATCAGATCTCGGCTGTCCAGATGGGAGATGTGACAACTCAGGGCACGGCCCACGTCTGAGGCAATCGTTTGTCCCAAACTTCCAAGCCACCCTTATGTCACCAATGTTAACAAAAGCACAAACAGGGGCAAAGGAGAAGGAGAGAAAAAAGGAATTCCCCTTTCCCTGACACCTATTTCAAAGTGCCAAGCCCCAGGGAGATATTCCCTCAGGAAACTGTTTCCTCTCTAGCTGGAGGGACCTCCCCTAATAAAACAAAAATATTAAAGGTCGCTGCCACCAAAAATATAATCTGTTCTGTAGCCCATAAACTGATAAATGGACACCACTCTTTCTAGGAACACACACAGACAAAATAGACTGGAACGGTTGTAACTTAAACAAAACTTGAAAAGTTTATTACTGGCTTAAATGTAGGATTCTCAGGTAACCTGAGAGGATTTTAAAGCTTGTTGGTTTCAAAAGCTTATTGGTTTCAAGAGCTTAATGGTTTCAGAGATGTTGTTGGCACTTCAGTTTCAAACATTCACAGACACACGTAGGTGTCACTTAAGAAAAGATTTTACTTCAGAAAAAGATTTGACTTTAGAGTATCACACTCCCTCTTCTGTCAGACGCTAGTCTTTCTGTACCTAACCACACTAAACCAACACCCCCCAGTCTATGCCCTGTGGGATTCTGGCACACAAGCCTCCCTCTCCCACCATCCAAACTGGCCACACTGCCACTGGACTGGGCCTCCTAAGACTGGGGTTTTACTGGTTAGGACAGACTCTAGTCTGGACAGAGGTTTTCTGTCAAACACCTGAGTGGCGGGTCACACTCCACCAAACTCAGGGCTTCCTGATGTCTCTGATAAGCTTCCTCAGCTTACAGAGTACACTGTCTGACTCCTGCCAGACCAACAGCAGTGACAGATCTCTGCTTGATCTGCTCACTCTGCCAAAACGTACCAAAAGGCACAAAGATCCAAGAGAAAAGCCCCTCAGCACTCGGGCTGACTCCTTTTATATTCTTGCCATTTCCCTCTAGCCAATCAGGGCTGGCCAGAGCTTAAACCCTTTAGGGCAGACTCTCACCCTGGAAACTGAATGCCTTAGAAGGGCATTCGTCACAGGAGACGACCAAGGAAACCCAGAGTTGCTACACAGAAGCAGGTAATGGCAAACGCTACGCCCATGATGTTTGGCCCCTTATATATGGTGAAGGAAAGTATCAAGTTGCAACTGACTTATGGTGGCCCCTTATGTGGATTCCCAGGTAAGATTTTCAGAGGCAAGCACCGGCAAACTGCCTCTGAAGGTCTCTTCCCTTGAAATATATATAACGGACCAAATATAATGGGTGTAGGATGCAATAGAAACTGTTTGGGGTGGGGACTTCTCACAGGTCCCGTCCCCAAATGACTTTGCCCTGGTTTATTTCTGACAACCTGGGATTTCCGAAAACAGTGATTCTTTTGCATAATCCCAGATGGGAGCCACTTCTGCGTGAATGGCCAGGAGGCACTTCATTTCCCACCCTTCCACCCATTCACTGAAAGTTCGGTGTTGTCCGCTCTCAAGGAGAATCTTCCAGTCTGCCATTCTGTGCATATCACCCAGCAGGTTGTGAGCAGATTCTCCATGCCGAACAGGGTCCAAAGTCTACCAAGCACGTTTTCTCCCCATGGCAGCAAGTATGGCCAATCTACAGCAACACGGTCATTATTGCCCTCCCATTGCAGGAAGGTCCCTTTTTCTTTTTCTTTTATTGTGTGTGTTGCACAGGTGCAGCTACACAGGTGCAGCTGATTGTGTTGTGGGACAATTGGCATGTCTGCGGGGTTCATTTCTGCATGCCTGCGCAGCTATGCATGTGTTGCAGGAAATTAGGAAAAGAGAAAGAAGCATCTCCATGCAAAAGCGTGAAAGCAGCCCGGATTGTTTCCATAGGCTCCAATGGCTGCCTGAACAGCACGCATGTGAATGGGAAAAAGGAAAACGGGTTCCTTTATAATGACTGCAACCTGTTATACCTATGCTCAGAGGTGGGATCCAGCAGGTTCTCACCAGTTCCCGAGAGTGGGTAACTAATTATTTGTGTGTGCCGAGAGGGGGTTACTAATTGGGTCCGCTTTTCCATCTCCACGCCCTCGCCTCCCCGAGAGGCATCCTGCCTTTGAACGTGAAGGTTCCATATAGCAATTGCGACTAATAATGTAACTCCCTGAACTGGGTTAATCCCTTTCAGGTCCTGCAATTCATTGATTCTCAGCCTTTCGTACCTTTTATCTCACCAGCCTCTATCAAAGAACCTGTGTGTTTCACCCTTGCTGGGTTCAGATTTGTGAGTTGGGGCATTTTCTATAATGTGATGATGATTTAGAAATGACCTGGTACAAAAAAAATTGGGGGGGTCATGTTGGGGTGGCTGCCCATGGGAGGGGGGCATCCAACTCAGGTTTTGCCCAGGGCTCAGGTTTGCCTAGGTACGCCTCTGCCCCCTTTGCTGAGGGGGGGGCTGGCGAGGGAACCTGTTACTAAAATTTTTGGATCCCACCCCTGCATATGCTGCGCAGAATCCACCACAGTAAATAGTTCAAAGATTGCAATCAAAGATCAGTATCCTCCATGGAGCGTTCTTCTGTGCAATGTGTATGGAAATGAATGGACGAATGAGTCTTGTGTGGCTCTAAAGGTTGAAGAACCATAGGTTACGCCTCCTATTACCCAGACCAGTGATGGCAAACCTTTTCGAGACCGAGTGCCCAAATTGCAACCCAAAACCCACTTATTTATCGCAAAGTGCCAACACGGCATTTTAACTTGAATACTGAGGTTTTAGAAAAAAACAGTTGGCTCCAAGGTGCGTGTTACTCAGGAGTAAACTTAGTGAAGCAACCGTGCAATGCTTCAAATGGGTGAATCATGATCCTAGGAGGGTTTACTCCGAAGCAAGCCCCATTGCCAGCAACCAAGCTTACTCCCAGGTAAAGGATCATGCCCAGACCAGCCTAAATGTGTGTGTATGGGGGGTGATTTTCCACCCCCCTCCCACATGACGAACTCTGTGCGCGCATGCCCACAGAAAGGGCTCTGAGTGCCACCTCTGGCACCCGTGCCATAGGTTCGCCATCACTGACCCAGACTCTTGGCAAGAGTTGGGTTCCTAAAAGCTACTGTGTCTCTGAGAAGGAAGCTAGATTCATTGCAAACGGATGCTAGCTTCACTCAACAGGAGGTAAAATGATGGAGCGCTGAAGTTGACCCCCAAGTCTGGCATCAAGAGTGAAGATGGGAAAACTTAGAAAACTAGCTACTGAAAGCCAGTGCATCACAGCTGAGGCTTCGGCAATTTTTTGGAAAAGAATTCTTCTTTCTCAAATGGAGAAATAGCAGTTTAATTCATGGTCATGGAAAATAAGTCGCCAAGTCGCCGATGATTTATAGCCACTCATAGGGTTTTCAGATTCAAAAAGGTTTATTGCAGCACAAGGCCATTTCGAAGAACACTATATGTCAGTGATGGCGAACCTCTTTGAGACCGAGTGCCCAAATTGCAACCCCAAACCTGCTTATTTCGCAAAGTGCCAACACGGCAATTTAACCTGAATACTGAGGTTTTCGTTTAGAAAAAATGGTTGGCTCCAAGGCACGCATTACTCGGGAGTAAGCTTGGTGGTAGTCAGTGGCTTTGCTTTTAAGCAACTGTGCAACTCTTCCAACGGGTGAATCATGACCCTAGGAGGGTTTACTCAGAAGCAAGCCCCACTGCCAGCAACCAAGCTTACTCCCAGATAAAGGATCACGCTTTAGTTCTTTGCATGAAAATCAGTGGGGTTTAACAGTGCTTAACAGGGTTACCTACACTGCTTCTCCAAAACTAGGTGTTAGGTTTAATGTTAATAATCGAGCCCAGGGCCCAGGCCAGCCTGGATGTGGGGGGGGGGGCATAGACAGATCATTTTACCCCTGAGGAACACCTTTTTAAAAGGTAATTTTTAAAAAATTTTATCGAGACCTTTAAAGATAAAACATTGGGAGATTTCTTTTCACTGTGTAATGCTTCAGGTTGAATTAGGCTTTACTGAAGAAAAATTGCATATGAAAAAGAAATTATCTACCCTCTTACTGGCATCAGCGGCATTTCTTGGGTGCTGGGTAACGTACTTTTCTCCCTGCAGTTTTCCCGCACTTCCCCATCACATGCACTGAATTTAAATTAAATCAAATTTGAGCAGCAAATGTTAAGCAGTTGCTCCAATTAGTCTGAAATAAACACACACACACAAAACACTGCAGAGAAATAGTCTGCCTGATTCAATTTTATTGGCCACGGAGGTCTTTTTATCTTTCAAAGCTGACTGTGAACAGTTAATTTCTTTTTTTCCCCTTTGTGACTTCTTTCTCCATTTTATTTGTTTCATATTTCATAAGACAATCTGGCACTCCAGTAAATCAAGCAGGCTTTGTGTTGTGTGTGTGCCTGTGTGTGTGTGTGTTTGGGTAGTAACACTCACTAACCATGTTCAAGAAGGGAAACCCTACTATAGAAGAAGAAGAAGAAGAAGAAGAAGAAGAAGAAGAAGAAGAAGAAGAAGAAGAAGAAGAAGAAGAAGAAGAAGAAGAAGAAGAAGAAGAAGAAGAAGAAGAAGAAGAAGAAGAAGAAGAAGAAGAAGAGTTTGGATTTATATCCCCCCTTTCTCTCCTGTAGGAGACTCAAAGGGACTTACAATCTCCTTGCCCTTCCCCCCTCACAACAAACATCCTGTGAGGTAGGTGGGGCTGAGAGAGCTCCGAGAAGCTGTGACTAGCCCAAGGTCACCCAGCTGGCATGTGTGGGAGTGCACAGGCTAATCTGAATTCCCCAGATAAGCCTCCACAGCTCAGGCACCAGAGCTGGGAATCAAACCCAGTTCCTCCAGATTAGATACACGAGCTCTTAACCTCCTACGCCACTGCTGCTCCTATATACTCCTATACTCCTATATACTCCTATACTTTGTTCTCTGCGGAAAAGAGAGCCTTGGAGACTTACAGTGAGCGTTGGGAGAGGCTCTGGCCCAGGGTGACCGGTCTCTGTAGCAGTGGTGGGATCCAAATAATTTAACAACTGGTTCCAGTGGTGGGATCCAAATAATTTAACAATTGGTTGTTTACAAGCACCATTTTAACAACCGGTTCTGCTGAAGTGGTGCGATCCTGAGCCCCAGTCTCCAGTCCTCAAGGAGCTGAGCAGAGGGAGAAAAAATGGCCTTCATAGCAATGCTCTAGGAATTTATCTCTCTGCCGACTTCACCATAAAGACTGGGGAAAATTCCTAGAGCACACCACCCCAATTTCACCGTGCCCTGCACAGTGCTCTCACAAACTCTCAATATTTGCCCAAGCAGTGGTGGCATCACTTCTTCTTCCTCCTCCCTTCTTATATAGAGCCAGGAAGGTCTAGGCCTCTATGCCCAGCTGTTGGACCTCCAGAGGAACTAGTTGGTCACCATGTGAGAAGGGATCATGGACAATGGGCTGACCCAGCAGTGCTCCTCTTATTGGCGACAGGCCTTGGCCTCTATGCCCTGCTGTTGGACCTCCAGAGGAACTGGTTGGCCATTATGTGAGTCAGGATGCTGGACTAGTTGGACCACTGATCTGATCCAGCAGTACTCTTCTGATGTTCTCATGACAATAACTGCTGTAAAGCTAAATAAGTAAATACATTTCTCTAAGTGCTTTGTCGTACCAGGATTGACCCCAAGAGTGCTAGGAGGACAATGGTGGATTCCACATCACAGGTATATTGGATTGCAGTCATTATAAAGGAACCCATTTTCATAGGCTTTCATGGCCGAGTTTAACTGGTTGTTGTGGGTTTTCCAGGCTGTGTGGCCATGGTCTGGTAGATCTTGTTCCTAACATTTTGCCTGCATCCGTGGCTGGCATCTTCAGAGGTGTATCACAGAGGGAAGTCTGTTACAGTGTTGTTACTGTTACTGTTACACAGTCTGTTACTGTTACGCAGCCCGGAAAATCCACAACAACCAGAACCCATTTTTCCTTTCTCCTGTTCACATGTGTGGCCTTCATCCATTCAGGCAGCGATTGGAGCCCATAGAAACAATTGGGTTGCTTTCACATCTTTGCATGAAGATGCTTCTCTCTTTTTAAAAATTTCCTGCAACACATGCGTAGCTGTGCAGGCACACAGAAATGAACCCCCGCAGCCATGCCAATCATTCCACAATCTGACTGGCTACACGTGCATAGCTGCTCATGTGCAACATACAACAGGGGAAAAAATGGAAAAGGGACCTCCATTCAACGGCCAGACAATAATGAATGTGTTGTTGTAGATCAGTCGTACTTGATGCCACAGGGAGAAAACATGTTTGGGGGACTTTGTACCTTGTGGGGTGCTCAGAGAATCTGCCCACGACTTGCTGGGCGACCTGCACTAGGGTTGGAGATTCGGACAGTCCGAATCTAGATTTTTACCGAATCTGCACTGATTCGGACGGATTCGGACGAGCAGGGTCCGAATCTGAGCTGTCCGAATCCTAACAGATCCCAGCCGAATTGCGTTTTTATTTTTTGGTGTTTTTTCACATTTTCTGGCTCGCAGGGCGCAATTTAAATATATCGGCACCAACATTTTCAGGGTAATATCGAAGATTCTCTGATGATGCCCTCCAAGTTTGGTATTAGTTTAAATAGCCAAA
Source organism: Sphaerodactylus townsendi (assembly GCF_021028975.2). Classification (NCBI taxonomy): domain Eukaryota; kingdom Metazoa; phylum Chordata; class Lepidosauria; order Squamata; family Sphaerodactylidae; genus Sphaerodactylus; species Sphaerodactylus townsendi. The sequence continues at coordinate 4,769,790 of NC_059435.1, read as the reverse complement.
GTTAAGGACCCCCCGCAAGTAAGTCCCTATCCCCCATTCTTTCCAATGGGAACTAAGGAGATGAGGGCTACCCTTTGAGGGTCCATAACTTTGGCCCCTGAACCAAACTGGTAACTAAACTTGAGGGCACTATCAGGACAGTCTCCCTGATGATACGACTGAAATATTGGTACTGATATTATTCATCTACAAATGCACTCTGCAGGCAATTCCCCAGAAATTCTAGCATTGAAGATTCTTTGTTCTGCAGTGACTTAGTTGCATTGCTGGGTTTCCTATAGGGAATTTCTGATAGAGGGCGTGTGGAGTGCACATTTTCATGGGGAAACCCATTAAAACTTTCAGGGTATCTTCAGGAGAGTTCCCGATGACAACACCAGGTTTCAGGAACTTTTTTACTTCAGGGGCAGTGAGAGATGGCTCTACCCTTTGGGTCCCCATAGAATTAAACCCCTGAAGTAAAATTCCCAAACCTGGATGGTGTCATCCAGAGACTGAAGATAATACCCTGAAAGTTTTGTGACCATACCTTCAGAAATGTGCACCTTCACAAGCCCTCTCTACCAGGCCTCATTGACAGCACAATACAGCCAAGTCACTGCAGAAACAAAGTAATCTTGGGCAAATTTCTGGGGTAAGCTCTGCAGGGGACGCATTTTGAGATGTATTGGCACCAAATTATCAGGGTATCATCAGGTGACTGTCCTGATACAGCCCACCAAGTTTATGCAGTTCTGGTTTAGGCATGGACCCTCAAAAGGTGTAACTATCCCCCCATTGTTTCCAATGGGAAGCTGATAGGGGATGGGGCTACACCTTTGAGAGTCCATAAATCAGCCCCTGAGAACCAAACTGCACTGAATTCAGTGGGTATCATCAGGACAGTCCCCTGATGATACTCCTGAAAGTTTGGTGTCACTAGCTTTACAAATGCTGGTTTATGAGTTTCACTGCTCACTCACTCCAGCAGGCTTCATGTGCAGGAGCTGTGAAAACATGAAAACTGGAATTTTCAGTTAGTGGTACCGACTTGTGGGTCATCAGGAGACTGTTCCGGATGACACTCCTCCAAGTTTGGTGCAGTTTGGTCTCAGGGGGCCAAAGAGGGACTCAAAGGGGGCTCTATCCCCCATTGTTTCCAATGGGAGCTAAGGGAGATGGTGGCTGTACCATTTTGAGGGTCCATAACTTTGCTCCCCCCTAGAAACCAAACTGCACTACGCTTAGGGGTGTCATCAGGACAGTCTCCCTGATGATACCCTTCTGATATTTTTGGTGCTGATATAATTCAAAAAAATGCTCTGCAGGCACCCCCCCTTAAAAAAATTTTGCCCAATACTTTTTTTTTTTCTGCAGTGACTTCTGCATTGCTGTTAATGGGGATTCTGGTGGAGGGTTGTGGTGCACATTTTATCAAGATAGCAGTCATTAAACATTTCAGGGTAATTTTCAGGAGAAAGTCTTGAATGACACCATCCAGGTTTGAGGAACTTTGCTTATGGGGCAGTGGGAGATGGACCCTACTCCATAACATTGAACCCCTTGAAGCAACGGTCACCAAACCGATGGTGTCAGTGAAGAGAATTCCTCTCCTGAAGACAATTCCCTGAAAGTTTTGTGGGTTTTACCATGAGAAATGTGCACTCCATTGGGCCCTCCCACAGAAATTTCCCCATTGGCTGCAAATGGAGCCAGCCAGCCAGCCACTACAGAGCACAGAATCTGGGGTGGAAATTTCTTTGGGTGATTGTGAGGGGTGCACTTTTAGAGCTACTGTCACCAAAATGTCAGGGTATCATAAAAGTACTGTCCTTTATGATACTCCCTTCTTAAAAGCTTTATGAAGTTTATTTAGGGGGGTCCAAAGTTATGGACCTTCAAAAGTGTAGCCCCCATCTCCTCTGTTAGCTTCCTTTACTGGAAACAATGGGGGATGGGGCACTCCCTTTTGTATTGGTCAATAACTTTGCTCCCCCCCGGGAGGAACCAAACTGCACCAAACTAGGGGAGAATCATCAGGACAGTCTCCATATGATATCCTGAAAGTTTAGTGCCGCTAGCTTTAAAATTGCGTCCCCTGCAGGCCAAAACGTGTAAAAACACCAAAAATTCAAAAAAATAATAAAACGGACCCGAATTTTTCGGATTTACCCGAATTTTCGGGCATATCCGAATCGGCTATGATTCGGATTCGGGTATACAAATCATTTTATGCCCCAAAATACCCAAATCCGAATTTTACCGAATTATTTTAGTATTGACCAACCCTAACCTGCACAGAATGGAAGGCTGGTGAATTCTAAAGGAATTCTCCCCTAAAGGAGAGAAAGGGGGGATATAAATCCAAACTCTTCTTCTTCTTCTTCGTACAGCGGGCGTTTCCCCACACACCCCAAATCCCCCTATGCCGCGCGCTGCTCTCAGCGTGTGACATCCCTGGCTCCCGCCCGGGCATCACCACAGGGATCAAAAGGCGCCCTTTACAAGAGCACCAGGGATGCCCCGCGCTGAGGGGGCGCGACAGCGGCAGCATCGAGGCGGCTGCGCTGTCGCCCCCCTGTCGTGGGGAGTGCCCCGGGACCCTGCGCTACTTGAGGAGAGTAGCGTGGGGTTTAAGGTAAGTGGGGAAAGGCCCAGCGGTTGGTGCAGAACTTACAGTGAAAAGTGGAAGGGAAGGAAACTAGGCATCTGCTACCTGTTGTGTGAGCACGGGAGCATCTCCAACCCCAAATTGTGCAAAAGGATCGCTGGTTTAGCAATTTTTGGAAATCCTGGGTTGAGGGGAATAAAACAGGCCAAACTTGTTTTGGGAATGCAACTTGTGCAATGTCCCACCTTCCCAAAGAGTGTATATAACATCCTATACCCATTATAGAATCTACCAATGGCCACCTATCAAGTCTCGGCCCCATTGCCAAGGAGTTTTCCAAAATTCAGGCTTGGCCTGCCAATAAAATCAGCTCCTCCTTCTAGGTTTGGGTACTTCTTTTTTTTCTGGGAGGTTTTTGGTCTGAGCAAATTGGAGCTAGTTATGACAAACAGTAAAGACTGTTTTATGTCTCAATTTCCTACAATGTAAAATTGTTTCCACCATATTCTTTCAAGTGTTTTGAATACAAGTAATAGAAATATTAAGTGCCACTGCTTCACCGGCTCTCGCTGAGGTGGGGATTCCTGCGACACGTCTGCTGAGATTTTCTTGTCTTGAGAAACATGACAGGCTCTTCCTGAACTGATTCAGAAAGGCTGTTATAAAATAATGCAGCAACATCAAAATTCCTCCGCATCAGACAGCTCTCTTTGGGCCAAATGAAAAATGTGTGATTTTTTTAAAAAATTAGACAGGCTCTCTGGCAGCCAGACAAAATGCCATTAAACAAATCAGACTAATTGCCACACAATTCATCCACAGAGATCTGAGTGGCCTTCAAGTGTGTGTGTGACACAGTCTGCAAGGTTTCAGCCAAGAACATCACCTACGTAATGGATGGAAACAGGCTTTAGTTGAAGAGCCTCTCACTTACCAGTCACAGCCAAACTGGAAGGGTTCCTGCAAGCCGCAGGAGCAGAGTAGGGCACTCCACTGGTCCCGGAGAAGGCCCATTGGACAGACCTGTTATCATCATCACTGTGACCCAAGTGTGAGCAGAGTGACCCACTGTGGTACTTCTGGGGCCACATGACTCACCTTGCTCCTGCCCACCAGTGGCACTTCAAAGCAGCAACCCATCAGTAACTTTCCTGGTAAGCTAAAGAGCCAGCTAACCTTTGCCTACCCTGTTTCCCCGAATATCAGACATCCCCGGAAAATAAGACGTAGTACAGGTTTTGCTGAAGTGCGAAATATAAGGCATCCCCCAAAAGTAAGACTTAGCAAAGTTTTTGTTTGGAAGCATGCCTGACGAACAGAATACAGAAATATAAGACATCCCCTGAAAATAAGACATATATCTTTGGGAGCAAAAATTAATATAAGACACTGTCTTATATTCGGGGAAACACGGTAGGTAGCTTTAAAATCTAGGTAGCATGATCCCTATTATAGGGATTTTAAAGCTACCAACCTTTGTGGCCCTGTGGGTACCTCTGAGATTCTGACTCGGGATGGTGAGCAAAGTCACAAAATGGCTGCCACTAGGTGGAACGAGTCACAGCTGAGCACAGGAAGCCAAAGACTGAGTTTATAGACAACTCTAATAGAAATTCTAAAAGCACTCGGCAGGGCCCAGGAATGGTATTGGTGTTTGCCATAGATGCCCCCATGGCCACCATGTTAAGAGGCTTCTTGCCTAGAAGAAGAAGAAGAAGAAGAAGAAGAAGAAGAAGAAGAAGAAGAAGAAGAAGAAGAAGAAGAAGAAGAAGAAGAAGAAGAAGAAGAAGAAGAAGAAGAAGAAGAAGAAGAAGAAGAAGAAGAAGAAGAAGAAGAGTTTGGATTTATGTCCCCCCTTTCTCTCCTGCAGGAGACTCGAAGGGGCTTACAATCTCCTTGCCCTTCCCCCCTCACAACAAACACCCTGCGAGGTAGGTGGGGCTGAGAGAGCTCCGAGAAGCTGTGACTAGCCCAAGGTCACCCAGCTGGCGTGTGTGGGAGTGCACAGGCTAATCTGAATTCCCCAGATAAGCCTCCACAGCTCAGGCGGCAGAGTGGAGGATCAAACCCGGTTCCTCCAGATTAGATACATGAGATCTTAACCTCCAACGCCGCTGCTGATCCTATTACAACATTCCCCACCCATTTGATTTGCTCACGTAGGTGCATGAAATGAAGCCACGTGACGTGAAAGACCTCGACCTGGGATCCTGAAGAGCCACAGCCACTCCAAGTAGAAAAAACTGACCAGCAGACTTACTCGGGCAACTTCATGTGTTCAGGCCCTTTAAAGGATCATGGACTGCCATGGTTAAAGCTGGGCCTGAACATTATGACACTGCCGGCAGTAGATGGAAGCTGAAGGAATAGGGCACAGGTGTCAAACTCGCGGCCCTCCAGATGTTATGGACTACAGTTCCCATCATCCCTTGCCAGCATGATGTTGGCAGGGGGTGATGGGAACTGTAGTCCATAACATCTGGAGGGCCGCGAGTTTGACACCTATGGAATAGGGGAATGGAGCCCGAACTGCAGTTCTGCTAACCAAGCAAAAGCGGAAGGTCAATCAAGAGGCCTCCCAGTACCTGCCAATCGGAGGAGCCTTCCCTCAGATGCTTGACATCCCACAATGCAACTCTGCTCCCCACACTAGGATCCAGACACAGCTAATGAGGTTCTTAGACACCAAGAATTATAGCAGAAGAGGTGAAGAGGGAATACATACAGATTTCTACGGAAAATGAAATGTGCCACTGCAAATGGAAATAATGGTGCTAAAAATCCAACACAGAGGCTTTTTGTTTGCTGTCTGGCATCACAATTGCCATTCCCCTGGGGTATTTCAGTAATAAGCGAGGGCATGCCAACTGTACTGTTATAGAGATTCTGTCAACCACAGGCACGCTGCGTGGGCTCTGTCCTCCTCAAGAGACCCTCCTGCGTGAGCTGGGTTTTTCAAGCAGCATTCATCCATTGATCTGGCTGTAGACAGGTCCCTGGTGTTCTTCAAGGGGACAATTATTTTAAAAATGTACTTCCACAATGAATTAGGATCACTTCCTAGTCTACTGAAAGGACGAAAATTCAACTACTGGGCTACTAAATAACCATAGCACCTGGAACCCCCAACTTTAATAATAGCTTTAATTATATACCCCAGGATTGTACAAAACCCAACTACCTGCACATAAAGAGGTTCAGAACTGTAGCCAACAGAAACAAACCTGTGTTTTGTCTACTTCTCACTTGGAAAATGTCATTTTTGTTGCAAGAATATAAAGCAAGGGAACTTTATACATTGTGATCTGGGTGTCACAATTGTTGTTAGGGAACTGTATTATTTTTGATTATTTATTTCATCATTCCTTGTAAAAGACCAGAAAAAAATCCAGATTTTTTTTGCAGCAGGCAATGGCAAACCACCTCTGAACATCTCTTGCCTTGAAAACCCATATATTTGCGCCCAGATGTGCAGAGATTCTGTAACCCCTATCTGTGGGTTCTGTGGGGCAGAACTTGGAATGAGTTTGCAACAACAAATTTTAAAAACAAAATGGTTTACTTTCTTAACATATAACATCAAACGTCAACATTTAGTTTCATCAAGCACCTCTGGCTGTCCTGCTCTTAGTTGCACTTTTCAAGTCCTTTTTTATGCATTTACAGTCTACTGATACTGCCAAGTCCAATTCTTCTTTGCAAGTGGGTTGGCTCCTGAAGACTCCAGGGGCTTGGTGAACAGGATTCAACATGATGAAGGTTTCCAGGAGAACTCTCACCCATTACAACCACAAAAGAAACCCTGAACAATAAACTCCAACATTTACAACATAGCAAAAACAAACAACTACCTTCCCAGTAGTTCCCAACAATATTGCAGTTACCTTAACAAGGTGTTAAGGGCTTATACTAACCAAGGTCCAAGTCTGGTAGCCTTGTCTCCTCCAACTACATGAGCTCTGCAGCCTCCTCCTGCTTTGGGTCTCCACCCCTTTCTGGGTCAATCCATTCTGAGCATGGGGGTTACAATTCCACCTGGTGAATAACCACAGGACATGTCTTGGAATTAAAATGGGCCACAGCCCTTTATTGAGGCAGAAGCTGAGCAAGCAAGAGGAGCACGTCCGAGCAGCTGGTCAGCACCCCTGGCTGAACCCCGGCACCAACCCCAATCCATATTGGGGAGGACAGAGAAGGTACTGGGCCACCTGTGCACCCGCCCACTGTGACCACCTTCCTGCTGGGGTGTTGGGCTTGATTGCAGAGGTCTCTGTGGCATGCGCCATGATCCCACCCCACCCCAAGCGTCTTATGGAGACCCCCAACCACAGGGAGGTTCGGCGCGCAAGCTCGGCCTCCCCATAAGGATGCACTCCTCTGTCCAAACCACCAAGGGTGCGATGGTATGAGCAGCAAAAACCCCTGCCCAAATAGGGAGGGAAGGTGGGTCAGCCCCATTCTGCTCCAGCGGTGCAATCGAAGAAGAGCCCAGAGCAATTACATGCTTACGCCAATATATAGGAGCATCGCCTTCCATCCCTTTGTGCACATGGCCTCGTCAATTCCAGCTGGCTCCAGGGCACGCGATGTCTTCTGCTCTGGAGCTCACTCATGTGCTCCTGCCCTCTGGCTCCCAATTAAGGAGCTTCTACCTATCTCATTCTAGTGCTGTTATTTATGTAGCATTGTATTGACGTAAGTAACCAAGAAAGTCCAGGGTTACTTAAGGTGACCAGGACGGGGTGTGTGTGTGTGTAAGCGGCTGCGCGCACGCGCATGCGCGTGTAGCCGCAGAAGCGCACTGCCTTCTGGGGCGCTGCCATTTTCCACCCTGTCACAGGGTGGGAAACGGCAAGCCCCAGAAGGCCATGCTCCTGCGGCCGTGCATGCATGCGCAAATGGCAAAGCCCCCCCCCAATGGACAGAGGCACCTTCAGCTCCCGGGCCGCTCCCCCTGCGGACAATTTGTCCCACGTCGCGTGGGTTATTTCAATTGTCCCGATTTTTGGGAGGCTGCCACACTGCCTTGCGCCCCAGAAGGCAGTGCGGCAGCCTCCCAAAAATCGGGACAATTGAAATAACCTGCGGGACAAATTGTTTGAAGGCAGGACTGTCCCGCCAAAAGCGAGACGTCTGGTCAGCCTGTGGTTACTACACAGAGGCAGGCAGTGACAAACCACCATGAAATCCATATGGGTCACTATAAGTCAGCTGTGACTGGATGACAAGCGCCTCACTTGTCATTGTAACAGTAGTACTCCCACATTCCAATCACACCTGAAAGACCTTGAGCTGGATGGCACAGGTTGGCCCAGACTTGGTAGCTAAGCAGGGTTCACCCTGTTAGAACTTGTATGGGAGGCCACAAGGAAGTCCCGGGATGCTCCATGGAGAAAAGCAATGGCAAACCACCTCTGCTCACCTCCTGCATGAAATGCCCCACGAACGGGGTCACCAGGAATCAGTTGTGACTCGATACCATGTTCTTCTTCCTCTTCTGCACATTCAGAAACTGGGTTGTTTGGATGATCAAGGTTAGACCATAGGAGGAACAAATTTCACTGTATACCTTTGACAGACTTGTAGGGCAATGTTGAGAGACCCATTGAAAAAATATTTTATCCCAAATTACACATCAACCTTCAAAGCATTTCTGCAAGTAAACAACGGTGCAAGATTGAACGGTGAATAGTGTCTTTTGAGACTGGCTTTGTTTATCATCAGACGAAAGTGATTGATGGCTTTTGTTAATATTGTTTATAAGCCAGGATTCACAAAAAGATTTCTCAAAGCATCGACTTCTCATCAAATGTCAGCTTCTCATTCAAAACAGTCAGAGAACGTGAAGTAGTCTCTATTAGCATTATCTCAAAATGGAGATTGAACTATGAACATCAGTCTACAGTGGATTCCGCACAACGTAAATGTAACATCCCAGAGCCCCTTGGGGATGGGGCGGTATACAAATCTAAACAATAAATAAATAAATGGATGGATGGATGGATGGATGGATGGATGGATGGATGGATGGATGGATGGATGGATGGATGGATGGATGGATGGATGGATGGATGGATGGATGGATGGATGGATGGATGGATAGGGGAAGTCCTCCTATGGATTAAAAACTGGTTGAGAAACAGGAAGCAAAGAGTGGGTGTAAATGGGAAATTCTCACAATGGAGAGATGTGGGGAGTGGTGTCCCCCAAGGATCCGTCAGATTGGGGACTCCAGTGCTCTTTAACTCTATTCATAAAATGACCTGGAAGTAGGGTGGGTAGCGTGGTGGCCAAGCTTTGCAGATGATACTCAAATTATGTAGGGTGGTGAGAAATCCACAAAGGATTGCAGGGATGGCATTCCAAGCGGACCTTGATAACATTAGGGTGAGCGGGCTAAGAAATGGCAAATGCAGTTCAATGTAAGCGAACATGTAAAGTGATGCACATAGGGGCAAAATCCAAATCTTCACATACACGCTACAGGGGTCATGCGCTATCAGCTTCAGCAGACCAGGAAAGTGGATTTGGGCGTCTTAGTTGATAGTTCCATGGGAATGTCAACTCAATGTAATGGCAGCTGTGAAAAAGGCAAACTCTATGCTGGGGATAATTTAGGAAAAGGAATTGATAATAAAACTGCAAAGATTGCTCATGCGTTCCTTATATAAAGCAGCGGTGCTATTTCGCTAATTTGGAGTGCCGTTTCAGGTTCAGTTCTGGGCCTTCACCACATCCTCAAAAAGGATATTGAAGAGGATTGAAAAGTGCAGAGAAGGGCAACAAGGATGATTGAGGGACTGGAGCACCTTCCTTATGACGAAAGGCTGCAGCGTTTTGGGGACTCCTTTTTTTTAGCTCTGGGAGAGGAGAGACGTCTGAGGGGGGATATGATTGAAGTCTATAAAATTGTGCATGGGGTAGAAAATGTTGACAGAGAGAAATTTTTCTCTCTTCCTCACAATACTAGAACCAGGGGGCATTCATTGAAAATGCTGGGGGGAAGAATTAGGACTAATAAAAGTTGAAACACTTCTTCACGCGAACGTGTGATTGGTGTTTGGAATATGCTGCACACAGGAGGTGGTGATCCCGGCCTTACTAATTCCTGATGATAGCTTTAAAAGGCTTCTGGGACAGATTTATGGAGGAGAAGTCGATTTATGGCTACCAATCTTGATCCTCTTCGATCTGAGATTGCAAATGCCTTAACAGTCCAGGTGCTCGGGAGCAACAGCCGCAGAAGGCCATTGCTTTCACATCCTACATGTGAACTCCCAAAGGCACCTGGTGGGCCACTGCGAGTAGCAGAGAGCTGGACTAGATGGACTCTGGTCTGATCCAGCTGGCTCGTTCTTATGTTCTTCTTATGTTCTTAGATAGATAGATAGATAGATAGATAGATAGATAGATAGATAGATAGATAGATAGATAGATAGATAGATAGATAGATAGATAGATAGATAGATAGATAGATAGATAGATAGATAGATAGATAGATAGATAGATAGATAGATAGATAGATAGATAGATAGATAGATAGATAGATAGATAGATAGATAGATAGATAGATAGATAGATAGATAGATAGATAGATAGATAGATAGATAGATAGCATTTCAGGGAAGAACTTTGTGCAACTCTTCACCAAAACAACTTCAGCCCATTTTATTTCTCCCAACCTGCATTTTTCAAAAATCTCTAAACTTACCTGGGTTGAGGATGATTCCTGCTTGCTAAGCAAATGCCAGCTGGCAGGAAATGCTTTATTTCTCTGGCCCAAACCTCTTATTTTCATTTTCACTGCTTGCACCCACCATTTTGCGTGCTGCAGCAGATTCTCTGTGTACATTCCCCATGGAAGTTTCCTCCGCTTGCAGCTCAACCACATCTAATTTCACTGTAAAAAGGAAATGGATAACGTTTGTTTTTGCCGAGCAATCCTGTGCACATGTCATTTTTTCTTTTTTTTTGTTTTGAGGGGGATGTCTACGAAGCTACAGGGACACAGTTAGAGAAGATGTAATATGTTCATATTTGTGTTGCTGTAGCTTCACAGACATCCCCCTGAAAGCAAAAAAAGGAAAAATCACCTGTGTGCAGGATCGCTAGGCAAAACAAACCTTTTACAGTGAAATCACACGGATGAACTGCAAGCAGAGTAGACCTCCGTGGGGAATCTCCACAGAGAATCCGCTGCAGCACACAAAATGACGGGCTCAACTGTGAAAGTGACAAGGGCTCCATGCAGCAGGTAGGAAAAAGATCCGTTTTGGCTGGCAATGATTATGTTCTCCCATGCTGTGGGAACACAAAGGCCGTTTCCACATGGCCACGCTGGGGGTTGGGTCGGCGTACATGACGCCGACCCAACCCCCCCGGGATCGTTCGCATGAACGGTCCCAAAAACTACTGGGAAGACGGCGCCTAAACCATGGCGCTCGGTCAGCCTCGGGATCGATTTGACGTTCTGCGATCCGTCTTCGGCGCGTTGCCGAGGCCAGGGGACACGCCCCCCTGCCCTGCGCAACTGCTCCGGAGTCACAGGGCAGGGGGGCGTGTCCCCAGGCCTCGGCGACGCGCCCGACGGTCACAGGGAAGGTAAGTCGATTGGGAAAGGGGGAAGGGATGGCGCCTTCCAGCCACTGCCATTCGCATGGCAGCGTTTGGAAGCCGCTGTTTCCCAAAAACCTCGCTCAGGGAGCGTGGTTGGGAAACAGCAGCTTCGCGCCGCTGGGGAGGAGCGAGGGCAGTGCGGCTGCAAAGTAGCTGCGCCCCCCATGCGAACAACGCCCTGGGGACGGCGTTTTTGTGCCCGTGCGGAAAGGGCCAAAATGTCAAAATGGATCTTTTTAAACCATCGGCAGGATGTTATATTTCTCTTGTGTGGAATCCACCCACCTGCACTGGTAGAATCACACACAGGCCCAATTCCTTCTGCTTACAGAATTTTGCAAACTCTGCAAAATCCGGTGATCTGAAGGGCCAACAAATTCTCTTTAGGGAAAACAAATAGCTGTTGTCTCCAGCCCAGCTCCTCATGACGAAGACTTCGCTAGTCACCTTTTTCATGTTCCCCTGTTCAAGGCTAACTCAAAGCTGCCATCAGGAGCCCTTGCTGTCTCAGCTCTGGGACTGGCATGTGAATCATACTTCACCACCAAGGTGCCATGTTTATTTGGGAATTTAGTGTCACCAATTCTGGGTTGGGAATTCCTGAAGATTTGGGGTGGCGGCAGATCACTGGGAAGACAGGAGGTGGAGAGGGGAAGGACTTCAGCAGGGCCTTGTGCCATAGAGTCTAGTCCAGTGGTGACGAACCTATGGCACGGGTGCCAGAGGTGGCACTCAGAGCCCTCTCTGTGGGCACGCATGCACAGAGTTCATCATGTGATAATAGTGCAATTATTTCAGGGAGATTATTAGCACTAAACCTAAGACCTAGTTTTGGGGAAGCAGTGTAGGTAACCCTGTTAAGCGCTGTTAAACCCTACTGATATTCATGGAAAGAACTAAAGCACGATCCTTTACCTGGGAGTAAGCTCGGTTGCTGGCAATGGGTCTTGCTTCTGAGTAAACCCTCCTAGGGTCGTGATTCACCTGTTCAAAGCATTGCACAGTTGATTCAAAGCAAAGCCACTGACTACCACCAAGCTTACTCCCGAATAACACGTGCCTTGGAGCCAACCATTTTTTCTATACTAAAACCTCAGTATTCAGGTTAAATTGCCATGTTGGCCCTTTGTGATAAATAAGTGGGTTTTGGGTTGCAGTTTGGCCACTCGGTCTCGAAAAGGTTCGCCATCACTGGTCTAGTCTCTAAATCAGTCATTTTCTCCAGGGAAACGGATTCTTGTTGTCTGGGAAACAATTGCAATTGCAGGGAATCTTCAGACCCCAAACGGAGGTTGGCAACTTAATTTGGAATGATTGACAAATTCTTAGCCTGAGCATTTGATGAAAGGCTTATCTGTTACAGCTGACGTGGGAGACGTCAGCGAGAATTTGTGAGGTCTGTAAAACAATCTCCCTCCCTCACTCCTTTATTCTCACCACTGGCTGTGTGGAAATCTATTTGTGAAAGCTTTTGCTTTCCTGAAATTACCGTGTTTCCCCGAAAATAAGACAGTGTCTTATATTAATTTTTGCTCCCAAAGATGCGCTATGTCTTATTTTCAGGGGATGTCTTATTTTTCTGTGTTCTGTTTGTCAGGCATGCTTCCAAACAAAAACTTTGCTATGTCTTACTTTCGGGGGATGCCTTATATTTTGCACTTCAGCAAAACCTCTACTACTTCTTATTTTCTGGGGATGTCTTATATTCGGGGAAACAGGGTAATGGGGAGGGTTGAGCATTGCTACAGACATGCAAAAGCCCATCATGAGGATGGATGCTGGCCATGCTCAGGGCACATGAGGGCATCTCTCGGATGTCCCACAACGGCCAGGAAGCGACACTTGGTAATGAAACAGCACAGTGTGTTGCCAACCTGCGATTTGTCAGAATGTTTCGATGTTTCTCAGCCAAGCTGCAACTCATGTAGCAAGGACTGTCTGGGTCCTCATGAAATGTTTAGCACAGATTGCCAAAACTGACACAAACATTTATAGCTCACAGATTCTGTTGTTTATTTTGATTGCATAAATCTTCAGTTTCCCCAGCAAATAATCTTCAGTCAAACTGTGGTAAATCATGGGATTAAGCACTGAGACCAACGACACAGTCAATGATCCAGCAGTTTCAAAGTCACAGATGCTCATTTTGTTGCTTGCGGACCTGTGGTTTGCTTCATTCTTCATTGCAAGGTTCTATATGCCTCCTTTGAGTCTCCTGCAGGAGAGAAAGGGGGGATATAAATCCAAACTCCTCCTCCTCCTCCTCCTCCTCCTCCTCCTCCTCCTCCTCTTCTTCTTCTTCTTCTTCTTCTTCTTCTTCTTCTTCTTCTCTTCTTCTTCTTCTTCTTCTTCTTCTTCTTCTTCTTCTTCTTCTTCTTCTTCTTCTTCTTCTTCTTCTTCTTCTTCTTCTTCTTCTTCTTCTTCTTCTTCTTCTTCTTCTTCTTCTTCTTCTTCTTCTTTCTTCTTCTCCTCCTCCTCCTCCTCCCTTGGTGTTCCTTACACATCTGCTCACTCATATCATCCAAGACCCTCTCAATGGTCCCCACCAACTTGTCCTCTCGTGGATCTGGAAATCTTGACTTCCTCAAGAAGTCAACATGCTCTTGCGTGTTCTTCTTTTTCAGCACATGGTACATGGAGTCACTCCCATGTCTGCCGTCAGGGGCACCAGTGGTATGAGTAGCATACAATTCCACAAGCCACCCTATGTGGTAGAAGGACAGGATCCAAGTGTTTTGGATAAAGAAAGAATGTGCCTTATGCCAGAGGAGTTAGCCCACCTAAAGAAGCAGGGTTGCCAACCTCTGGATGGTGGCTGGAGATCTCCCACTATTACAACTGATCTCCAGGCAACAGAGGTCAGTTCATCTGGAGAAGATAGCTGCTTTGGAAGGTGGACTCAATGGCATTACCCCACTGAAGGTATCAGTGTGGCTGCACCTGCTTTGATTAAACCTTCCTTGGAGCCCTGTGTTCGGTTTGGGGCACCACAGTTTAGGACGTTTGTCAGTAAGCTGGAAGGAGTCCAATGCAGGGCAATGAGCTGCTGAGGGGTTTGGGGACCACGTTCTATGAGGAGAGGTTGAAGAAGCTGGGAATATCTATGCTTATGAGGTGATATGACTGCCACCTTCTGATATCCAAAGGGATCCCATGAAGAAGAAGAAGAAGAAGAAGAAGAAGAAGAAGAAGAAGAAGAAGAAGAAGAAGAAGAAGAAGAAGAAGAGGAGGAGGAGGAGGAGGAGGAGGAGGAGGAGGAGGAGGAGGAGGGAGGAGGGAGGAGGGAGGAGGAGGAGGAAGAGTTTGGATTTATATCCCCCCTTTCTCTCCTGCAGGAGACTCAAAGGGGCTTACAATCTCCTTGCCCTTCCCCCCTCACAACAAACACCCTGTGAGGTAGGTGGGGCTGAGAGAACTCCAAGAAGCTGTGACTAGCCCAAGGTCACCCAGCTGGGAGTGCACAGGCTAATCTGAATTCCCCAGATCAGCCTCCACAGCTCAGGCGGCAGAGCTGGGAATCAAACCCGGTTCCTCCAGATTAGATACACGAGCTCTTCACCTCCTACGCCACTGCTGCAGATGAAGACATTTTTTTCAGTCATGTCGGAAAACTAATATTGGATATAAACTACAGCAGTGGTTCCCAACCTTTTTTTTCACTCAGGCACCTCTTGGCAAACCCATTTTTCTAAAATTGTACCCCCATATTAGCAAACCCATTATGTATTTGTTTGCATACCCCCAAATGCTCTGGTGTGGACTCTTGTGAGTAGTTGTACCCCAAGTTGGGAACCACTGAATTACAGCAAAAGATTTTAAACTCTACATTTAAGGAAGAACTTCCTTATGGTGAGGTGTGTTTGACATTCAGTCTTCCTTAGGAAGTGGTGGATTCTTCACCATTGGATATATTAAAATATCAGTTGGCTACCTACTTGTCAGATATACTATACTTGTAGTTCTTGGGTTGACCCTGGTGGTCCTTTTTTATCCTGAGATCCTAGACCTAGAACGTATTCTAAATTCCGGCACTACCCAGACTATGGGATTCATGGCCTCCTTAAATAAATGGGGCAAGAGTGTGGTCGTTTCCCCACTTACCTGCTGCTGCGCGCTACTCTCCCCAAGTAGCGCAGGGTCCCCCGGCACTCCCCACTACAGGGGCGGTTGCATTGTAGCCCCCTCGGCGCGCATCATTCCTGGCGCTCCTCGAAACGGCTCTTTTGATGACCCCGCGCAGAGTGCAGGGTCGTGGGGAAGCCCGGGAGCACACCAGAAATGACGCGCGCTGGGAGTAGCACGCAGCAACCTTTGGTCGAGGTAAGTGGGGAAATGACCTGTGATTCTTCTCCCCCCCCCACTTCCCTCCCCCCTCCAAACACAAACACACAAAAACATACACACTAGACTTGTCAAAATGGCTCTGAGGGATCAACATGGGGCAGATATTGTCGGCTTGTTCATCGCCGTCGGAATCATTTATGTTGAGTTTGCCATGCGGTTTAGGCTTAAGTAGTATTCTCTCCTGGATGCGGCCTGCATCTGTGGCTGGATCCTCTGAAGATGCCAGCCACAGATGCAGGCGAAACGTCAGGAGAGAATGCTGCTAGAACACGGCCATACAGCCCGGAAACCACACAGCACCCAAATGGGGCAGATATCCTGGTGCTAAGAAACCTTTTTAACCTACTTCTGGGCTAGCAGTTCCCTCCATCCAAAGAGCATATACCTGCTGGTTTCATTCTACCTGGAAACATCTGAGGTGGCCATCTGAGAATGAACATTCATTTGATCCACACTCATTTCTCCCCCCACCAGCCCAAGAGTGACACTAACTTATCTGTGTCATCTTCAGGCCAACACCTAATTTCCTACCGACTGGATTTCCTCTGAATGCCAGTGCTGGATTTATTGCCTCTTGGCCGCAGTTTCATCGCGGTGGGCCGCACTTTCGCTCCTCTAGTCATGCCTCCCTCCCCTAAAGAAATCGGTAGGAGGTAAAAGAAATAAAACTCTTTCCATTCCACCCTACCTCACCACCTCCCTCACTATCGTTTTCATATTCTTCCAAGGTAATGATAACTCTCCTCCGACAGTCGCCTCAAAAGGCAACATCTACAAAATATTGCTCTCTCTTCCATATAAATATCTGTAGCTGGAGCAGCCGGAATTCGAGACCTGCACAGTGAGGCCCGCGCAGCGAACGCCCACCTGTTAACCTTGCTGTCCTTCCCACTCAATAAAAAGAAATCCGTGAAGTGGAAGGACTTTGGGGCTGCCAATGAGCCTCCAGGCCTCCAGCTAATTAGTCATAAAAAGGGAACAACTCTAATTCGTCAAGGGAGTCCGAAGTCTCAAAGATGGGCCTCTGCAAGGAGAATTTAAAGCAATTCAAGTGCCAGCCGGGCTTCTGTATGGCATCGCCACAGCTGGGAAAGTCAAAACAGTCTGTTGCCGGTTTTCCTCCACAACGGGGGAGGACCTCACTGGCATTCGAGGCATGATGACTTTGCCAGTTTCACATGATTAATGACTAGGTGAAGAGTTGAAAGAGCGCTAAAGCTAGGTAGGGTACTAAAGGATGAAGAAGATGTTTGGACTTTGGATGTCCCGCTTTTCTTTCTAACGATATAGAAGTCTCTAAAGCAGCTTATAAATCCCTCTTCCTCTTTCCTCTCCCACTGCCAACAGACGCTTTGTGGGGTAGGTAGAGGGCTGAGAGGAGTTCTAAGAGAACTGTGACTAACCTTAGGTCAGTGGTGGCGAACCTATGGCACGGGTGCCAGAGGTGGCAACCTCCAGAGCCCTCTGTGGGGCACACATGCACAGAGTTCATCATCATGTGATAATAGTATAATGGCTTCCCAGGAGATTATTAGCATCAAACCTCAGTTTTGGGGATGGATTTATGTCCCGCGTTTCTCGACTATAAGGATTCTCAAAGCAGCTTATAAACTCCTTCTCTTCCTCTCCCCACAACAGACACCTTGTGGGGTAGGTGAGGCTGAGAGAGTTCTAAGAGAACTGTGACTAACCCTACGTCATCCAGCAGGCTTCAAGAAGAAGAAGAGCAGCAGCGGCGTAGGAGGTTAAGAACTTGTGTATCTAATCTGGAGGAACCGGGTTTGATTCCCAGCTCTGCCGCCTGAGCTGTGGAGGCTTCTCTGGGGAATTCAGATTAGCCTGTGCACTCCCACACATGCCAGCTGGGTGACCTTGGGCTAGTCACAGTTCTTCTGAGCTCTCTCAGCCCCACCTACCTCACAGGGTGTTTGTTGTGAGGGGGGAAGGGACAGGAGTTTGTAAGCCCCTTTGAGTCTCCTACAGGAGAGAAAAGGGGGATATTAATCCAAACTCTTCTTCTTCTTCTTCTTCTTCTACCCTGCTTTTCTCTACCTTTAAGGAGTCTCTAAGTGGTTTATAATCATCTTCGTTTCTCTCCCCACAACAGACACCTTGTAAGGTAGGTAGGGGTGCTTGAGCAGGAGTGGGGAATCAAATTTGGTTTCTCTAGCTTAGAGTCCACCCTCTTAACCGCGACACCATGCTGGCTGGATGAAGCAGGATCTGCTTGAATCAAAGTGCTGCTCTTCATGACATCTCTCAAGTTTGCTGCTGGGACTCTATAAAGCCTCAGTCAGTGGGCCTTTCCCCACTTACCTTAAGCCCCGCGCTACTCTCCTCAAGTAGCGCGGGGTCCCGGGGCACTCCCCACGACAGGGGCGGCGACAGCGCAGCCGCCCCGACGCTGCCGCTGTCACGCCCCCTCAGCGCGCGGCATCCCTGGCGCTGGAGAAAACTGCGCCTTTTGATGAGCGCGGGGTCGTGGGGACGCCCGGGCGCGCACCAGGGATGCCGCACGCTGAGAGCAGCGCGCGGCATAGGGGGGATCGGGGTGAGTAGGGAAATGCCCAGTATACCAGAGGTCTCTAGTGTGGTGCCCGTGGGCTCCATGCCAGTGGTGGGATTCAGCAGGTTCGCACCACTTTGGCAGAACCGGTTGTTAAAATGGTGCTTGTAAACAACCAGTTGTTAAATTATTTGAATCCCACCGTCAGAACCGGTTGTTACATTATTTGAATCCCACCACTGCTCCATGCTGTCTGTTGACACCTTCCCTGGCGCCCACCAAGGGCTCTAGCAAGTAGGTGGGACCAGGTGGAGGTGTTGCCCAGCAAAGCTTCTGATCTGTTATTGGAGATTTGATTGGCTGTGCAGGTTTTTTTTAAACTGTTGCTTTGGCAGCAGCTGCCACCTTGGCACAAGGATCTTCACTGTGTGACCGATGGTAAGCTGCAGCAGCCATTTTGTGTCTGTGCCCGCCATCCTGTGTCAGAATTCCAAAGGTGCCTGTAAGCCCGTGGTGGTGAACCTTTGGCACTCCAGATGTTATGAACTACAATTCCCATCAGCCCCTGCCAATTGGCCATGCTGGCAGGGGCTGATGGGAATTGTAGTCCATAACATCTGGAGTGCCAAAGGTTCGCCACCACAGCTCTAAGCCCTCCCCCCAAGTTTCAGGACCCTTGCATTTTACAATGAGATCTTGACCCACAAGAAAAACCCTCCACATTGTCTTCTGAACATGGCCAGCCACACATTTGTTCTCTGTGACTCTCCTTCCTGAATGTTCATGACAAATGGTTTATAAATACTGAAATATTTGCTAACTATTTACCAACTATTTGAGATAGCAATTTGACAGACTGTGAGATTCAGCTGCAACATCTGATGATATCTGAAAGTTGACATGTAACAGGGTCTCATACTTAGGAGTACTGAGGGGCTGGCCAATAATACAATTTCACATGTGGCACTTTTTAAAAGCATATGACAGTATTTATTTGTTTGTTTGTTTGTTTGTTTGTTTATTATATTTATATACCGCCCTCCCCCGGAGGGCTCAGGGCGGTGAACATGAATATACGAATAGAGCACAAAATAAAATCAATAAATTTCAAATAATTAAATAGATCATAATGAAAAGGCTCTATATACTTTAAATCATTAAAACCCCATTAAAAGCAGTGTATTGGTACCAAAGTACAGTAGGTAGATTATGTTATATCTGATGTCTATCTATTAATCAAGCAACATCCACAAGTCTAAAAACATAAATGCTGAGGTAAAAATATGTAAAAATATAGAAAATGACGATGTAAAAATATGTATAAATATGTAAAAATATAGAAAATAGCAAATATTGACTATTGTCTTTGTTCTGTCTCAGTATTTAACCTTGACATGTGTTTGTGACTTATCTTTTTCTAAAAAAACAAACGAGAAGCAACCATCTACACTTTGCATTAATATACAAAATTATCCCGAGGATTTTTTTTAAAAATCACATTGACTCATGCCTGCATTTCCTCAGACTTTTCCACATGTTTTGTTCAAGTACAATTATACTCTTAGGCACTGCAAAAATAAATATATAACTGAGACATCCAAAGAGTTAGTTTTGAAGGGTTTTTTATCTTCCTTTCCCTTGCAACATCAGCTTTGGTATTTCTGTGGACAGCCATCAAAAAGAAATAAAATATCTCCCCCCCCCCCACTTTTAGGTAAGGTGATTATATCCATATCAGCTTTTTGCTTGCATGAAATCCATTATCAACATTCTTCCCAGAAGCCAACCAGAGCAAAACCAAAGCCACAACAGATCTGCAGAATAATAATGGACCAGAACTGAGGGAATCCAGGCATTTAAAAAAACACAGCCACAAAGGGCCAAGAGCACATTAAGGTCTGATCCAGATCTACTGCAGTAGTAGTGCTTGCAGGCAGAAATATCCTGCAGTGCCCCGTTGTTAAATCTCAGCAGGCATACTGAGTGCCATAGCCTGTAAAGGGGTCAGCAGATCTTACCCAGCCAGCTTTGCCTTTTACCTGGATCTAAGTCAGGGGTGTCAAACTCACGGCCCTCCAGATGTTCATGAACTACAATTCCCATCCGTTACTACCAACATGAGCATTGGCTACACTGGCAAGGGCTGATGGGAATTGTAGTTCATGAACATCTGGAGGGCCGCAAGTTTGACACCTGTGATCTAATTTACTCTTGTTGTAGATTAGATTACTACGATATGCTCTACATTGGTAGTGTGCTTAACCTTGAAGAGTGTCAGGACTACAATTCCCAGCATGCACCGGCTCCCGACTTTTTACAACAAAAGCGGGAAAACAAACTGAGAAGCTACATCCCGCCAGAGCTTTATGGCCAATGAGAGGACAAAGACTGGGCAGGGGGAGAAAGTTTCAGGGCCTTCCCCAGATGCCCCAGCCAGAAGGGCCCGAATTGTCCCCCTCAATTCTGACGGGGGACCTTCTCAGCACCAGCCATGTGCCTCGGGGCACCTGCTGGCCACGCAGCTGCTGAGGCCCACCCTTGGCAGCCCCTGGCTCCCGCCCGCCTCCCTTTAGGGTGGTTCGTTCTACTTTCTACTCCACAGTTTGCCCTGGCCTTTTCTCTGTCCGTCTAGGCTGCCTGTTATTCCTTAAGACCTTGTCCCAATAAATGGTCCAACCCACTTCATTTGTGGTCTCACCTCCTCCTGGTCTGTACCCCCATTCCTGCTAAAAATCTGGGGGTGGGGGTGCCCTCTTCATGTACTGCTGCCATGTGCCACACCCACCCGACTGTCAGGATTCCTGACTGCACTCATTCCATTGGTCATTTCCACTCCCTCTTTGCCCCTCTGGTCATTGCCCAGGAGTCTCTGGAGTCCTTGGCCCCCTGATGACACTTGGGCTGTCCTGATGCAATGCTCACGTTCTGGAAGTTGGTGTGTTTGTGTAACCCCCCTGCTCAGAATGGGTTGACCCAGTAAGGGGTGGAGACTCAAAGCAGGAGAAGGCTGCAGAGCTAGTTTGGAGGAGACAAGGCTACCAGACTTGGACCTTGGTGGTATAAGCCTTTAACACCTTGTTAAGGTAAACTGCAATATTGTTGGGAACTACTGGGAAGGCAGTTGTTTATTTTTGCTATGTTGTAAATGTTGGAGTTTATTGTTTCAGGGTTTTCTTTTGTGGTTGTAATGGGTGAGAGTTCTCCTGGAAACCTTCCTCATGTTGAATCCTGTTCACCAAGCCCTTGGAGTCTTCAGGAGCCAACCCACTTGCAAAGAAGAACTGGACTTGGCAGTATCAGTAGACTGTAACTAGAAGGACTAGAAAATGCAACCTGAACAGGACCTTGAAATGTGATGTTAAATGTTGATGTTATATGTTAAGAAAGTAAACCATTTTGTTTTTAAAAATTTGTTGTTGCAAACTCATTCCACGTTCTGCCCCACAGATAGGAGGTTACATTTGCTCCATCAATAACTCTGTTCACTTCTTACAGTGAATGCACATAGTCGCTGCCTTTATGGGTGCATATCTGTTTGCAATAAAGAGCCAAGGCACACCCACTTTATGAATGAAATTGGAAACCAGTCCATGGATAAATGTGGGGTCCGTGCCACAGATTCAATGGTACAGGCATTGACTATAACACGAAAAGTGTGAACATACAAAGAACAGTCAAGTGAACATTGTACACCAATTGTGCAAGTGTCCGGTGTAACTTGTGAACTGGGCTAGTATCATTCTAGGACAAAGGGCGTTTTCCCACCTACCTCGCCTCCGCTTTGCTGTGCGCTTCTCTCAGAGCGCGTCCTTCCAGGCGCGCGCCCCGGCTTCCCACGAAAGGCGCCGTTGCAAAGAGCGCCTGGAAAGACGCGCGCTGAGGGGGCGTGACAGCAGCAGAGTCGGGGTGGCTACGTTGTCGCCGCCCCTGTAGTGGGGAGTGCCGGGGGAACCCCGCGCTACTTGAGCGCAGCGAAAGGTAAGTGGGAAAACGCCCAAAGAATGACAACCAAGTTTACAAAATTATCGTAACAGGAACTCCATTGGTGATTATATTAAACACAGGTGTTTCAAGTCACATGCACTTTTATACCTCACTTTTCAATCCATATCTTTATACACCATCTCTATTTATTTCCACGCTTTAGCAAACATCACTGTAGCACCACGACACACCCAACAAACAGAGGGTCATTCTGCACAGCACAAATAAGATGCCCTGAGGATGCTAAAAAAGATGTCTTGGGGAGGAACTCCAAGATGTCCTCAGGACACCTTATTTCTGCTCAAGGCATCTTTTTCTTTTTCTTTTCTATTTTGGAGAATGCTTCAAAGTGCAGCTTTCCCCCCTAAGCAGCCTGCAGGACATCTCCTGCCTGGCTGTGCAGAAAGCAGAGTTCAGAAGGTGTCTTATTTTTCCTGCTCATCTGTTTTGCTCTCTGGTCAGTTTCACCCCCAGCTTGTGCTCAACATTTTCTGTGCTGGTGAAAGGATTCTCCCTGCCTCCATTGCTGACGGTGGCCCAGGATGTTTGCTCTGCAGGTTCCGATCCTGGGCACCTTTTCAACCCAAAAAGTACATAGTTGTACTCAGCTGCCAATTCCAGCAGTATATAATTTTCCTATTTGTTCTTTAATTTTTGATGAGCTATCTTCATAGCTACACAGAGGCAAATGAGACTCTTGGAGCCCTTCCGGACACACGAGTCAACTCAGGTTTGACTCGTGTCGGCGGAGTCTTACCTTGACTCGAGTCCTCCCGTTCCTCCGCACAGCAGCCGACTCGTGTCTCCGGAGCCGAGCTCAGAGGGCGGGACCACCTCCCTGTGCTGCGTTCCGATTGGTTGCTGTGTCCCCCTCGCTCTGGGCGCAGATGCCCAACAAAGCTGGGCCATCGAAATCTTCCCCTTCTGGGCGCATGGGCTTAAATACTTTAGTTGTGATTGGCTACATGGCAGAGTCGAGTGACGGAGATTCCGCACTCCGTCGGCTTCGCTCGAAAGGCAACCTCGAAGTCCGCCAGTCGACTCAACTCCCCAGTAGAGTCGAGAAATTCAATGGCGAGAGGGAGGTGAGTCGAGTCAGACACGAGTCCGACGCTACGTCTGTGCGGAGGACTCGGGTCGGACTCTAGTCGATCTCAGGTCGAGCACGACAATGCGGAAGCACCCTTAGCAACTCAGAAGACTGGTGAGTCGGTCTGTGAAGGGCAGGTCTACCTAATGCTTCTCAGCAGGAGGTAGACCAGTCTTCCAAACAGCTGGGATTCTGGCATTTGTGTCTGTGTAGCTACCGAGATAACTTATATAAAAAATTGATAGGAAAACTATATATTGCTGGAATCAGTGGATGAGCTGAGTACAACTATGTACTTTTTTTTGACTGAAAGGCAGTGGCATATCTGCTTAGGGACAAGGGGTAGCCCTTGTCCCCAGGTGCCACTCTCCTGGTCACGTGGGGGGTGCAAAATCGGCCCCCCACGTGACCAGAAAGTCATGCTGTCTTGCCATTTCCGCACGCCTTGACCCCATCCAAGGCACGCAAAAATGACAAGGCAGCAGGACTTCCTGCTGACTGCAAGCACCCTAGACCTTGCCCATGTCCATGTCCATGGTGACATGGGCGGGTCGAGGAGTGGGGGGTGGAGCCTGGGGGCATCAGGGGGCGGAGCTGGGGTAGTGGGCGGCAGAGCCTGGGGGGCGTCCTGGAAACAATTTGTCTCCGGGCACCAATTACCCCTGGTACGCCACTGCTGAAAGGGCACCTAGGATTGGAGCCTGCAGAACAAACTTCTTGGGGCAATCTTCAGCAAATGGCTGCACACAAAATGTCAGGCACAAGTGAAGGATGACACTGACCAGAAAGCAAAACAGTCAGGCCTGGAAAAGCCTCTTTCCCCCTCTAATGTCTTTGCTGTCCGGAAAACACCCCAGAAGCCACCTCTCTTTAAGGTGTCACGCAGAGGTCTTATTTTGGGTGTGTGAAGTTAAAAGAAGCAGTCGGCTCTTTTTAAGACATCCCACAGATGTCTTCTTTGTGCTGCGAGGAATGAGCCATAGTTATTGCGCAAACTACGCTGCTCTTACCAGGGAGCTGAAGAAGTAATTCAGCCACAATGCTCCTAATTCATCCTTACAACAACAACAATACTGAGAACCAAATGCATCGGAATAATGCTTTTATTCTGGAAAAAGGAATGCCGGGCTGGATACTCTGCTGATCAGGGGTGATTTGTTTCAACTGTTGTCGCAGCATCAAAATGAGACGGCTCAAGGGCTGCGCGTGGGTTTTTTTATGCAAGAAAAGAAAGGAGCAGAAAAAGGCATCAGGCTGTGATCAGTTTAAGACAAAACGGGCGGAATGTTGATGTGCCCAGTCCACGCTACTCCAACTGCACTTCCTCATCAAAGGCTCATTCCGCACATGCAGAATAATGCACTTTCAAACTGCTTTCAGTGCTTTTTGAAGCTGTGCGGAATAGCAAAATCCACTTGCAAACTGTTGTGAAAGTGGTTTGAAAATGCATTATTTTGCGTGTGCAGAAGGGGCCAAAGAGAATGCCTCTGTTTATGGTTTTTCCTGCCATTAGAGATGGTGATGAAAAGAATATACTCCACTGAGAGCAAAGAACGGCTTCTAGCATCACAACAGTGGCATGCAAATTTCACAGCCCAGGTGTAGTGTCACCATCGTTGTGATTAATTTTTGCTTTGGATATACAAATCAGCACTGGGGCCCAAAGAGCGCTTTCTGAGATCTTTTTTTTTAATCAAGGAGTGCTACACCACAATAGCTGTCTATTGCCACAGGTCTACAACCAATGCTAATAAGGCCTTTATTAACGTTGGGCCTTTCCCCACTTACCTTAATCCCCCTATGCCGCGCGCTGCTCTCGGCGCGCGGCATCCCTGGCGTGTGCCCGGGCATCCCCACATTTAAAAGAGCGCCAGGGATGCCGCGCGCTGAGGGGGCACGACAGCGGCAGCGTCGGGGCGGCTGCGCTGTCGCCACCCCTGTCATGGGGAGTGCCCCAGGACCCCGCGCTACTTGAGGAGAGTAGCACGGGGCTTAAGGTAAGTGGGGAAAGGCCCATTAATAAGGTCATTACAATCCCACATTACCCCCGTGCTCTGCCAGTTGTATTGTTTACCTGTTGAATTCCAGATCAAGATGAAAGCCTAGAGGGGTCTGGGGCTATCATATCTGTGGGGGTGCATCTCCCAATATTGGTCCCCAGGGGCTTTACACTCCTCTGGAAGTCCCTGGCCGTGATCATCTGACTGATCTCAACCAGGGCCAGGACTTTTTCAGCCATGGTCCCTGCCTGGTGGAACTACTTTGTCAGTGGAGACCAGGAGCCTGCAAGATTTAATGCAGTTCCTCAGGGCCTGCAAGACCAAGATGTTTCACCAAGCCTTTGGTTGAGGCAGCAACTGGGGCCTTCACCATCTGTCTGGTCTCCCCCTCTTCCCCTTTTCTTTCCCCTCCCTTCCCCTCCCTTTCCCCCTTTCCCCTTGCTTTCTCTTCCCTTCCCTTTTCCTTTTTATCACAAGTAGATCTTTGCTGTCCTTTTCTCCCTTCGCATGTGTGCCCTTCATGTGTTCAGGAAACGATTGAAGCCCATGGACACAATCTGGGTTGCTTTCGCACCTTCTCATGAAAATGCTTCTCTTTTTTAATTATTATTTTTCCAACACATGCCTGGCTGCAAAGGCGTACAGGAATCAGCCCTTGCACTCATGCCGATTCCGTCACAATTTGATTGGCTGCACCTGCGTCGCTCCGCACGTTCAACACGCACAATTTTTAAAAAGGGAAAGGGAATTTCCCGCAATGACCAGGCAATAATGAATGTCCAAGTGACAGAACAAAGTGTGCAGAGAATTCCCACATGTGAAAGCTCCATTGGTAATGTGCGTGGATCTGCATTTGCAGTGGCAATGACAGCCACGTGGGGATTCCTCCCCATACAAGAGCCAGGCTCAGACGGCCATCTGTTCACTGCCATGACCTCAGAGGCAGCTTGGCAACAGACGCATGACCACCACAATGATTTTGGTCATTAGGAACAGTTAGTAGCGTAGGAGCAGCAGTGGCGTAGGAGGTTAAGAGCTCATGTATCTAATCTGGAGGAACCGGGTTTGATTCCCAGCTCTGCCGCCTGAGCTGTGGAGACTTCTCTGGGGAATTCAGATTAGCCTGTACACTCCCACACACGCCAGCTGGGTGACCTTGGGCTAGTCACAGCTTTTCGGAGCTCTCTCAGCCCCACCTACCTCACAGGGTGTTTGTTGTGAGGGGGAAGGGCAAGGAGATTGTAAGCCCCTTTGAGTCTCCTGCAGGAGAGAAAGGGGGGATATAAATCCAAACTCTTCTTCTCTTCTTCTTCTAGTAATAATAATAGCAACCTACCATATCGCCTACTCCTTTATGAGCCTGCCTGATCATTTTGGTTATCTTCAGAGGCTCTGCTTCAGGTGCCCCAGCTTCTAAGATTAGACAGGAGGCAAGGCGAGGCAGGGCCTTCTTGCTCATGGCACCAAAGCTCTGGAACTTTCTCCCCAGAAAGGTTTCTCTCTCCCCTTCTGTTGCCATGCTCTGCCAGTGAGTGAGACTTGTTTTCTGTATTGACAAATGTTTTAATTTCTGATTTTATATTTTGTAGGCATTTTATCTCTGTTGTTTAATAGTCTTCATGGTGTGTTGAGGATTGATTGTAACAGTTTTTCAAATATGATTTTATATGTATGTTTTAAATTGTTCGCTGCCTTGGTAGCTCTTCTGAGGGCAGAAAGGCGGTGTATAATTTTTTGAAAAAAAGTCAACAACAGCATTAAAATCCCGCCATTATGGATGCAAGGGTGACGGGATGGGAAAAGGAGAGACTGCAGGAGTGAAGGCATCCCTCAGAGTCTCTCTCAGGAGAGGCCAGACCACCCATGTCTGAGGTGTATCCAGTGGTGGGATCCAAAAATTTTAGTAACAGTTTCCCTCGCCAGCCCCCCCCTCAGCAAAGGGGGCAGAGGCGTACCTAGGCAAACCTGAGCCCTGGGCAAAACCTGAGTTGGATGCCCCCCCTCCCATGGGCAGCCACCCCACCATGACCCCCCCCCAATTTTTTTTGCTACAGGTCATTTCTAAATCATCATCACATTATAGAAAATGCCCCAACTCACAAATCTGAACACAGCAATGGTGAAACACACAGGTTCTTTGATAGAGACTGGTGAGATAAAAGGTATGAAAGGCTGAGAATCCATGAATTGCAGTACCTGGAAGGGATTAACCCAGTTCAGAGAGTTACATTATTAGTCGCAATTGCTATATGGAACCTTCACGTTCAAAGGCAGGATGCCTCTCGGGGAGGCGAGGGTGTGGAGATGGAAAAGCGGACCCCATTAGTAACCCCCTCTCGGCACACACAAATAATCAGTAACCCACTCTCGGGAATGAGAAGGATCCACTCAGCAGCGGTCGTGGTAACAGCAGAAGCAGTTAAGGAAAAGAAAACGCAGGAACCCAGGCGTTATTCACTTCAAAGAACAGAAGGGTTTTATTCCTTGTTTCCAAAGTCACAAAATAGTCTGACAGAGTGCAGCGCAGCAACTGGATAACCAAAGCACGCACAGAGCAAACTGTCCTGTGCATATATAGAGAGACATACAACCAATCAGGGAGTAGTGATGCAATCACACTAGATGTGCTTGGTCATGGTTGCATCACCCACTGAAACTAGGTGAAAGGTGGAGGATTGCATCAGCCAAGCTTTCAAGTAGATTTTGCTGATCTAAGTGTCAAGTCCTAACACCCCTTCCAAAAACTACTATGACAGTACCTTTATTACTTTCAGCTGTTCTAACATTGTCTGATGCTTATTCTGTGACACAGCTTTGGTAAACACATCAGCAACATTTCGCTCTGTCTCAACATAGGCAAGTTGAATAGTTCCATTCTGTACTAGCTCTCTAACATTCTGGTACTTTACTCCTAAGTGTAAGCTTAGTTCTTACGTCTTCATGTTTGCAGTCTCTGCTTCAATGTGATTTTCCGCAGGTTTCGTGAATCCATCAAGAACACAATTATAAGGCTTCTTTATGGATTCATCCTAACTCAGTTAGCAGTGTCTCAACCCAAAGTAGTTCTGGAACACGCTTTCGACAATCGCGCAGAACTCAGCCCCTCAAGAAGTGGACGAAGGCTGATTGTGGTCTGTTTTCTAGGAACACCAGGTGATAGCTACATCACCATACTGAATGACAAAACCAGTACAGGACTTCCTGTCACCACAGTCTGCAAATGAACTATTCTGCAATATGCACGCAACTTCTGTGCTTTTATGCGTGGAACTGGATCAGTAAACCATGATCAGCAGTTCCTTTTATTTATTTATTTATTTATTGGTTCCACTTTTATACCGCCCTCCCCCGGAGGGCTCAGGGCGGTTCACAACATAAATACAAACAAGTGGATACATAAGATTAAAAATACTAAAAATTTATTATCGAATTAAAAAATGCAGCGCTTAACCACACGCTTAACACTCCTCCCAATCATGTTTTGCTGGGCTTGCTAGCTTTTTTCTGCTTAGTGTACTAACAGCAAACGCTTATATCAGGGCGTGTCCAGTTAGATATATGTAGGAGGTCACTACCTACAAACAGATTTGTACAGTTCAGGATTGTTGAACTCCTCACTTTCACTAACTCTCTTCTTGAAAGTCTAGGGACATTGGTGTCGTGGCAACCCTTGCCTTTGACAATCTAGTCTTGTGCACCAATTCATTTATTTTGTTCTTCTGACTTAGGAGATAACCTTGCTTTGGAGTAGATATGACATCAATACCCAAGTAATGTTTGATAAAACCTAAGTCCTTTTTGTGAACATACATGTCACTGAAGTTGTCTTCGCATTAATGGTTGTCAAATTGTTGTTTAGATCTTGCACACACAATAACACATATGTCATCCAACATGTAAAGAAGAATGACTCCTCTTGATTCTTTTTTTAGTTCCCCTGATGTATAAGCATGCATCAGCAACAGTGAACTTCTTTAAAACCCCAGTTTAAGCAATGTACTGTTCAGTTCATCATACCAGTTAGCACTTCAGCTTTGTTTTAAAAACCATGTACAAAAGAATCTGATGCAAAAGATAAACAGTATTTGGGTCTCGCTTCTTTCATACCCTGGTGCAGGTTTCAGATAAATTGCTTCCCTTCAGTTTAGCATTTAAAAAAAAGCACACTGGAAGTCATAAGTAATGCTTCACCATAAAGCCTTTCTTACTAGCTAATGCAAGCATAGCTCTCAAAGACTCAGGTCGTGCTGTGGGGGAATAGGTCTGGTCATAATTCAGCAAACGGTCTTGCACAAACCCCTGGGCGACAAGCCTAGCTTTATACCTTTGAGTACCATTTGGCAACTCTTTCCTCCGAAACACCCACTTTGACCCAATTGCCTCCTCTCCTTCTGGCAAAACAGTCTTGGTAAACACCTGTTGTTGCACTAAGGCAGACCTGGGCATTATACGGCCCGGGGGCCACATCCGGCCCGCCGGATGACCCTGACTGGCCCCCCTGCCGTGCTGGGGAGCGAGGCATCTTTGAAAGCCCTGCAGAAGCCGGTTGCCTTGGCTGCCGGCTTCTGGGGGGCTTTCAAAAGCGCCTCGCCCCTCTGCCTTTTGGCCCGGCCCTCCACAATATTTTCTGTTTCTTATGCGGCCCCATGGAAAAAATAATTGCCCACCCCTGCACTAAGGTATTATACTCCTCAGCCATAGCTTCACGCCAGAGCTCTATTTCAGCTGGTGGTAGCTTTAACATCTCTTTATAGGAGCTTGGCTCTGATACCTGTGCTTGACAAACATAGACGTTTTGAGAAAACCCATACCTGTCAGGAGGTATCCCTTTTGTAGACCTATCAGAGGTACGAGGCACTTTAATTTGTTTCTCATCTTCTTCACTACTGCTAGTGTCACTGTCTTGCAGCCCTTCCCCCTTCTCAGCTTTCTTTCTTGGACGCTTGCCACTACTAGAAGCAGTTGGTTGACCTTGAGCTGCTGCAGGCTGCTGCCTGGCAGTTCTGGTAACCCCTTCATGCTGAGTGAAAGGTAGCAAAACCTCTGTGTTAGCATGGATAGTTTCCCATCCTGCATGCTTTTCAAAGTTAGCACTTCGAGAGATCACAACCTTCCCATAGGAATGTGCAAAACGAAAACCTTTTGTCTCAGATTCATAACCAAGAAACCTCAATCTCACCCACCTCTGATCCCCCTTCTGCCTTTGGGCGTCAGGTACCAGCACATTGGCATAACTGCCAAAGATATGCAAATGACCCAGAGATGGATCTTTCTGGTACAGCAAAAAATAAGGAGTCTGGTTCACACTAGAAGACCATACTCTGTTGGTCAAGTATGTGGCAGTGTTCACAGCCTCAGCCCAGAAATGTTCAGGCATGTTGGCATCCAGAAGCAAACAGCGTTTTATAGTATGTAGAACCCCAAATTTCCTCTCAGCAACCCCGTTCTCAAAAGGAGAGAAAGGGTTGGTCTTTCTGTGACGTATGCCTTTCTTTCTCAACCAGTTCTGGAACCCAGAACCCAGGAATTCACCTCCTCTATCTGTTTGGAGGCAAGCCACTTTATGTGAAAACTGTCTTTCCACCATTGCCACCCACTCTTTAAACCTTGGGTAAGCCTCAGCTTTGGATTTCAGGAAAAGACTATAGGTGAACCTGCTATAGTCATCCACCAAAACCATGTGGTACTTTGCATGCCCCTGGCTGGGTTGAAATGGTCCAGCAAGGTCTGCATGAATTAAAGCTAATGGCCTATCTGACTGTCTGGTGCTTTTCCTTGTAGAAGGAAATGCCTTTACTTTGGCCTTACTGCACACAGTACAATCAAGATAATTAGGACAGGACTTGGCTTTCAAACCACACAACCTGGACATGTTTCCTAGCACTTTGAAACTGGCATGTCCTAGCACACGGAGCATATAATGAATACAGTCATCATGCATAGGTTTGTTAACTGCATTAGCCATGCTTTGTCCTACATTGTTATTTAGCTGATAAAGGTTATTCTGCAGTATACCTGTGGCACAGACTCTCCCTTGTTTCTTAATAGAACAGGTCTGCCCACTAAATTCCACTACATAACCCTCAGCTGTCAATCTTACAACACCTAACAAACAAAAGAAAATTCAAAATGAAGGCACAAAATATACATTACTCAGAGAGCCATTTAGAAAGCAGGAACAAATGTTGATTCCTGTAGAGTTTGCACCTTTGCTCGCGGTGCCATCAGCCTAAAACAAACATGGCTCCAATGAACAAGTGTTGAAGCGCCAACATCGGTCAGTAAGGAGACTTTCCTTATTCACTTATATGCTCAAATTAATCAAGCAGAGCTTCAAATGAGCCATAGTGAGTTGGAGTCCCTTCCCCTTGCTTGTTACCAGGAAAGCAGATGCTTGTGATTCCTGGTCATGTTAGCCCCTCGCTTTCCAAAGGTGGGTATATTGTTCTTCCTCATCGCGCTTCTATACTTTTTTTGCATTTTGTACAGGCCCATGCAAAATTGCCAGGATTCCCACAACGAAAACATTTTTTCACAGCACAGGAAGTAGGGATGGCAGAATCAGCAGGAAAATCCCTCTGCGACGATTTCTCAGCCATGCTCTTGAGCTGGTAGTCCCTCTGCTTCTGGTGGTCTAGCAGCTTGGCAGTGACGTAATCCAAAGTCACCGTAGACTCCGCGACACTCTGGAAACTGCATACCAACTGGTCCCAGCTGCTATCCAACGATGACAGCAACAGATAAACTTTGTGGGAGTCTTCAAACTGTAAACCTCAATCAGCGAGTTGTGCAAACAGTTCACGCATCTGCTTCAGATGCTCAAACACAGATCCTCCTGGCCTCAGTTTGAGATTGTACAGTTGTCTTGTGAGGAGGACCTTTGCCCCAGCCGACTCACGCTGATAGATGCCTTTCAAAGCCACCCACGCCTTGGCTGCAGTCTCAGCTTCTCGCAGATAAACCAACTGTGAGTTTTCCACTGCTAGCACAATAGACGCACGTGCTTTTTTCATCTGCATGTCGCTCAGCAACCGTAGGGGCCGCTGGAGGGGTAGAGATAACATTCCACAGGTCCTCACGAATGAGATAGCTCTGCATCTTCTGGCTCCAAGCCACATAGTTATGCTCATTCAGCCTCTCAAACAGCAACCCGGACATTGTGGAAGCCATGGCAATAGCTGAGTCACACAGCACGCAGTACACTCACTGTTACTCACGAGTAGCACGTAGGAGCTGGGCCCATAACCTGAGAAGGATCCACTCAGCAGCGGTCGTGGTAACAGCAGAAGCAGTTAAGGAAAAGAAAACGCAGGAACCCAGGTGTTATTCACTTCAAAGAACAGAAGGGTTTTATTCCTTGTTTCCAAAGTCACAAAACAGTCTGACAGAGTGCAGCGCAGCAACTGGATAACCAAAGCACGCACAGAGCAAACTGTCCTGTGCATATATAGAGAGACATACAACCAATCAGGGAGATGCAATCACACTAGATGTGCTTGGTCATGGTTGCATCACCCACTGAAACTAGGTGAAAGGTGGAGGATTGCATCAGCCAAGCTGTCAAGTAGATTTTGCCGATCTAAGTGTCAAGTCCTAACAGGGAACTGGTGAGAACCTGCTGGATCCCACCTCTGGGTGTATCGCAAACTATCCCCCATTGACATGGACATCATCCATTACTTAGGTGGTAGCAAATAAAGGGTTTCTTTGGGTTACGGTAGTGCAGGGGGGAGAGGATAAATCAGCAGCGAGAAGCCAGGTTTGCCTTAATGTAAATTTATCCCAGAATTTATCCTGAATCTACTGCAATGAAAATGGGGGTTCTCATTGGCTTAACCCTACCCTTTCATCCACATAGCTATATTGCTTGGTCACAATAAAGCAGTGATGGCGAACCTATGGCACGGGTGCTAGAGGTGGCACTCGGAGCCCTCTCTGTGGGCACGCGCACACAGAGTTTGTCATGTGGGGGTGGAAAATCACCAACCAACCCCCCCCCCACACACACACACATCTAGGCTGGCCTGGGCCACTGAACACAACGTGCAGGCACCACGGTGAGCAGGGAGGACTCAGATGGTGGACCTGGTGCCTGTGCTCCGGGTGGCTGTTGCCTGAAGGGAGGGCAGAGGAGGCAGAGATGCTAGAAAGGCACAGAGCAGTGTGTGTGGGACTTGCTGGAGGCTAGAGCAGGCTGGCCCCTGCTCGAGCGGGTTGGGCACAGGAAGAGGGAGCCAACCGTTTTTTTCTAAACTAAAACCTCTGCATTCAGGTTAAATTGCCGGGTTGGCACTTTGCGATAAATAAGTGGGGTTTGGGTTGCAATTTGGGCACTCGGTCTCAAAAAGGTTCACCAACACTGCAATAAAGTGTGACTACTACTTTTTTTAAATGTCCCCTGCCTTTCTACTATAAGACAGATTATAAAAACTCCATACAAAATCTTTTACTGTATGCCATGAAAATAGTTCAGTCTCAAAAGAAAAAAAAAGAATAGCATCACTAGTTTACAGAAAAGAAAGGCATCAAAAGATTATCTATAATTACTGTCTAGCAAATGTACATAAAATCAATTTTACTTGGCAGCTGACAGAAATCAGCGACGGCCTCTCACAATGAGCACCCTCAGGGAGGACGTTCCGCAGACAGGAGACCGCCACAGGAGAAGATTTTTTTTTAAATGCAATAGAAAATAAATCTATTGAGTCTCAGAAGAATTAGGCATGCTGAGCAAGGTTTCAGAAGACAGATTTCTCCAGGAGGCAGCAGAGACACAAAGAAAGGGCGTGGAACCTGATATGGAGCCTTTCTCCACTTACCTTAAGCCCCACGCTACTTGAGGAGAGTAGTGCGGGGTCCCCCGGCACGCCCCACAAGAGGGGTGGATGAAGTTTCCCCTTTGGTCCCGTTTAAGTTAACGCCTGGCCCTCAGCTCCCGCAAAGTTGCCTGATGTACAGCAGCACAGATTCGGGGAAGATCTGCACTATAAATCCAATTTCACTCAAGTGTGTTTGTCTTGGCCCCGCAGCCATAGGAAAGCTCAGAACGACAAAATACATTAAATATAACAACTACACAGTATTGCAAAGGAGAAACGGCAAAAGAATGTAATAATTTTCACAGCGTTCCATTAGAGAACGTAACTCTTCACTTCAGTTTCGCTTCGCGAAAGCAAGCGTCAGTTGCATAGATGGCTAGAAAATCGGGACAAGATTGAACAGCGACCAAACAAAAGCCATTACATTTGATTCTATGCTTTCGTGTATCACCAACAATCCAACTTTTACAGCCTTTTAGAAGCTGTAAAAGAAAATTCTGTGCTGGGTTTTCTAAAACCAAACACTGAAACAAATAGTGGCAAATGCAACCTATAGTCATCACTACACATGCAAAAAATGTAATTGTAAAAAATTGTAAATAATTCCTTGTAATATACATTAAAAATAAACTCTAGAGGATTCCTTGACATTTTAGGGTGTATTTTCCCAGCTGCAAGAGATAAGGTTCAATTCTTTGCCTGTATCTGAGCAAGAGGTCCCTTTTCGTTGCTTCTGCATTTATCAGCATTTCTCTAAATCTTTTTAAAAGTGTTAACACGCAGAAGTCGTGACCCAGATGGTCCAGATTACACCTATCTCAGAAACTAAGCAGGGTCAATCCTGGTTAGTACTTGCTGGTTAGCCCAGAGCCACTATGCAGAGGCAGGCAATGGCAAACCACCTCTGATCATCTCTTGCCTTAAAAAGCCCACGAAGGGTCCCCGCATGTCAGCTGAGACTGAATGGCACCACACACACACACACACACACACACACACACACACACACACACACACACACACACACACACACCCCATGGTGGAAGTTTCGTGTTCTTCTCCACTCAAGGATTCTTCTTTTTTTCCCAGCAAGGGTATGTTAGATGCATCCTACAGCAAACTTTGTGTAGAGCAAAGACCACTTCCTTATTGGTCTCCCATCCAAGTACTGACCAGGCCAACCCTGCTTAGCTTCCGAGATCTGATGACATTGGGCTAGCCAGGTCAGAGCCAGGTCAGATGGCTTGGTTGCCATCTAAGCTCATGGACAGACCCTCTGAAAGGGTTATCAACACTCAGTCCAAACCTCCTTGCACAATAGTGACAGTGATAGCCCCTGAGCTCCTTAGACTAGTGTGACCAGACGTCCCGCTTTTGGC
Source organism: Sphaerodactylus townsendi (assembly GCF_021028975.2). Lineage (NCBI taxonomy): Eukaryota > Metazoa > Chordata > Lepidosauria > Squamata > Sphaerodactylidae > Sphaerodactylus > Sphaerodactylus townsendi. The sequence goes on along the minus strand of NC_059435.1, from coordinate 4,734,462 downwards.
GGGACAGTCCCGCTTTTGACTAATCTGTCCCGCGGGGTTTTTTAAATGTCCTGCTTTTTGGAAGACTGCCGCACTGCCTTCTGGGGTGCTCCCCTTTTCCCACCCTGTCACAGGGCAAGAAACAGAAGCCCTCCAGAAGGCAGTGCGGCAGCGTGGGAGGCTGCCACACTGCCAAACCCCTGTTTCCCGCCCTGTCACAGGGGAGCGCCCCAGAAGGCAGTGCAGCAGTGCAGGAGACTGCCACCACACTGCCTTCTGGGGCGCTCCCCTGTGACAGGGTGGGAAACAGGGGAGCACCCCAGAAGGCAGTGCGCTCCTGCGGCTGGGTGCGCGCATGCGCGTCCCGTCTTTAAAAGGTGGAAATCTGGTCACCTTACCTTAGACTCCTTCCACAGGGGCCGATAAACTCAGGCTATGGACGGTAAAAGAAAACATTTTGGGGGGGAACTTCGCATGGATCCTGCCCCTAAAGTCAGGCTGCTCCATCAGTGGCATACCACCCACAAGGATAGATGGGGTCAAATGACCCTGGGCGCAATGGTGGAGGGGCGCAAAATCACCCCATCCCCCTCTGTCCCCATGCCAACCAAGCTTGGAAGAGCTGGTGAGGTGCGGGGGAGGTGCCTAAAGACAGAGTTGGCCTGCTGCCAGGAGCCGGCCTGCTGCCACGATGCCCATCTGAGCCACCTCCTTCCCTCCCTAGGGCCTCAGGGCGTGGGGGCACTGCCAGCCTGCTGCCACTGTAGTGCCCATCTGAGCTGCCCCTGCCCCTGAGCCCTGCTCCTAAACCCCGTCCCCGAATGGGGGCGCCCGAAGCAGGCGCTGTCCCTGGGTGCCATTTTCCCCCAAAATGCCACTGTGTCCCGTGTTAAGTCCCCCGGACACGGAATCAAACACGGAGGAACCGGGTTTGTTTCCCAGCTCTGCCGCCTGAACTGTGAAGGCTTATCTGGGGAATTCAGATTAGCCTGTACACTCCCACACATGCCAGCTGGGTGACCTTGGGCTAGTCACAGCTTCTCAGAGCTCTCTCAGCCCCACCCACCTCACAGGGTGTTTGTTGTGAGGGGAGAAGGGCAAGGAGATTGTAAGCCCCTTTGAGTCTCCTGCAGGAGAGAAAGGGGGGATGTAAATCCAAACTCCTCCTCCTCCTCCTCCTCCTCCTCCTCCTCCTCCTCCTCCTCCTCTTCTTCTTCTTCTTCTTCTTCTTCTTCTTCTTCTTCTTCTTCTTCTTCTTCTTCTTCTTCTTCTTCTTCTTCTTCTTCTTCTTCTTCTTCTTCTTCATTATTCTTTTTTTAAAACCTGGGTTGCAGTCGCTCACGAGCTAATGATTGGGCAGGAGGCACTTTAATCGGCCACGATTTCCTTTTTCCCCTATTTCCCACCTCACAGCTGTGTAGCCACGCAGGGTCACAAGGATGCTTCATGGCATCGCGAGACATCAGCCTGACAGTGGGGGTCCCCTTGTGCCTGCCCCCATAGCTATGCAGCAGAGGGAGGTAAATTTAAAAAATAAGCACCTCTGCGTGAAGGCACGACGGCACCCCGCGTTGTTTCCACTTGCTCCAATTGCTGTCTGCATGGATGGATGTGAACGCGACAACGGGAGAGCAGGTTACTTTATCCTGACTGCAACCCTGTGCAGTGTGGAAGGGAATGTGCTAACAGACATAGGATCTGTCAGTAAAGGCCAGTTGGCAAAGCCCTCCGGGTGCTCTGCAACAGCAAGAAAACCAGGTGTTAAAAAAAACTTTTGGTTTAGAAGATATTATGAAATTATGGACATTGTATGAGAAATGGATGGAAGAAGACGGATTTAACGAAGAACTATGGAACAGGAGGAGGAGGAGGAGGAGGAGGAGGAGGAGGAGGAGGAGGAGGAGAAGAAGAAGAAGAAGAAGAAGAAGAAGAAGAAGAAGAAGAAGAAGAAGAAGAAGAAGAAGAAGAAGAAGAAGAAGAAGAAGAAGAAGAAGAAGAAGAAGAAGAAGAAGAGGAGGAGGAGGAGGAGGAGGAGGAGGAGGAGGAGGAGGAGGAGGAGTTTGGATTTATATCCCCCCTTTCCTGCAGGAGACTCAAAGGGGCTTACAATCTCCTTGCCCTTCCCCCCTCACAACAAACGCCCTGTGAGGTAGGTCGGGCTGAGAGAGCTCCGAAGAACTGTGACTAGCACAAGGTCACCCAGCTGGCATGTGTGGGAGTGTACAGGCTAATCTGAATTCCCCAGATAAGCCTCCACAGCTCAGGCGGCAGAGCAGGGAATCAAACCCGGTTCCTCCAGATTAGATACACGAGCTCTTAACCTCCTACGCCACTGCTGCTCCTTGAACCTTCTGCTGCTTGCTTGAATAACCAATGAAAAGAAGGGGGGAGAAGGGAGAAAGAGGAAAAATGTATAGTTTGAATAAACATATTGAATGTAACAAATATAACAATATTCTATATAATCAAAATTATGATAAAAAAACTTTTGGTGGTTGGCTGTCCAAGCTGAAGCTCCTAATGGGGGGCGGGGGGGGGGCGGGGGAGAGGAAAGCATTCAGCGCTTTAGTCCTGGCATTCTGCCCAAGCATGATCATCCTCAGGAACCAAAGCATACATTTTAAATAATAGAAGGAAGACAAATGGATCCACTTTTCCCTCTTTCATCATGCTTCAGCTACACTTTCCACTATTGGAGCAGCAACCCATTGTTCCTCTTTAAGTTCATCGTTTTTAAATGGCAAAAACATTACTTCCTGACACCATCCATTTCACACTGATTCTGCTTGTTGGTTTTTGCCACTATTTCCAACACCTAGTAAGATACATGAACTGCACGGGGCAATTGGTCAGAGGGGAAGAAGGCAAGAAAAAACCGGAAAGGCAATTTGAGGGGAGCTATGACCCTTTCCGTACAAATCACCTAAAACATTTGTAAAACATTTGTAAAATGTTTTCAATCACAAGGTTTGGCTGCACTCACCCCCCCCTTGAAATGATTCAGGGCTGCCATGAGGTGTTTCCCCATTCATTCATTCATTCATTCATTCATTCATTCATTCATTCATTCATTCATTCATTCATTCATTCATTCATTCATTCATTCATTCATTATTGGTTTTATATACCGCCTCTCCCCCGACGTTTCAATGCTTCTTGCTGTGATTCTCAATAGCTTCTATAATCAATGCTTTGAAGATTTTACCACCAGCCCCCCCAGCCCCCCCCAAGAAATGATAAAAATAAACAGGTGAGGGTGAGCGAAGTGAGCTCAGCGATGTGATAAAATGATACCAAGGAGGAAGTTTGGGGACTGCACAGAGGTGTGGAAAACGTAGTAAATAAACAGCACAGCAAATGAAGATTTTTTTGAAAAGGTTTCAAACCAAAGAACCATTTTTAAAAGGGGGTTCATTGTATTCAGTTAATTTCTTTATTATGAAACAGCATCAGGAATAAACATTTACATTTCTATTGCCATAACTAAGCATCACCAGAAATGCAAGCTCCGTTATACCCCATGTCCTCCCTCACATCACATCACCCCACGCCTGATTACCAGTTCCCAAGGGGGAAAGGCACTCCTCCAGTCCCACAGGCCAGATCAAAACAACCTACATTCCACACGGCTGACAGAGCTATAACAGTAGGTGTCTAATGAGCTGAGAAGGCCTGAGAAGCAAAGTGGAAAAAAAATAAGGCCCGCAAGGAGGGGGAATTGGAAGAGAAAGGTGTGGGGCCAGAGCCGCTTCTCTGGTCCTACACAGCAAGATTAGTTTTAAGAAAAACTAAGTTAGAAATAAAAGCAAGGCATCTGATATTAGAAAAACAAACAGACAGTTTACTTAGCAGAATATAGCAAGTTACAGAATGTGAACACTCCCCAGTGCCCTCGAGTGATAGACCCAGAATTCAGAATGTTACAGAATACAGATAAGTTACAGAAGGTGACCTCTCCCGAAGGAGGCCCGCCCCAATACAATGTTTAGAATGTTACAGGAGATTGCCTTCTCCTGGGTGGCTCTCGAAGGAGGCACGGCCAGTAGAGGAAGAGTCTTAATTCTTATAGATGCAGAAATAAAGACGTCACATAATCCATCCCTTTACTCTACGTATTATGATCCATATGTGTTCAAACTCCATTGGTCAGATCTGTCTCCTTGTCCACATGAAGACAGCCTATATTTCTACGTATATTCTGTTACTCAAACACTACATGCTGTTAGTTTATGGCCTCTACGCATATACAAAGGACTGCCATAAAAACTAGCTCACTGTCTTCAAGAAAAACCCGTTCTCTGAGTTTGGCTCTCAGAGAGAGATATGTCCTACAGCTATGCAAGCTTGACATTCTTCTGGATCATAAACTTCTCTTTTCAATTCCCCAGCATGAAATGTTAAAACATGATTCTAACAATTATACAATGATTCTAAGACAATAAAATTATAGTAAAATACAAATACATGTGAATATGAATCATTTCTGTGTTCATTTAACTATATAGAAAAACACTTGTTCCCATTTAACTAATCACATTCATTTCTAACCCAGAAACCTAACCAAGAAAACAAGGTCATATAAAATGCATCTTGTCTTCTGTCACGTAGGCCCTCAGTGCCAGGATCCCAAAGATGATATCTTGCTGGCCTGCATATTCACTGAGAAACCTGGTAACATGGCTTTTTGACCTTTTGCAAACATGCAGGTTTCTGCTAGTCACTTACACAGAAGCTCCATTTTGATTCATTGCAAATCCTTGATTCTATAACTTCCATGTTTCTTGATTAAACAATTTTATACACATTCTGGCCCGTCTCCACAAAGGTTTATTTATTTATTTTATTTATTATTTAAATTTATAGACCGCCCCATCCCAGAGGGGCTCTGGAAGGTGTACAACAATATCAATATGTATACAACATGTAACAAGGGTCACAATAATGACTGTTTACTAAAATCCATTAAAAACCATTAAAACCCATTTAAACAGCCGTCAAAACAAAACAATAGTAACAGCGTCCCATGACCAAATTCATTAAAACCTCCCCCAAAAGGAGGAAATGGCCAGACTCCTCCCTAAAAAGGATAAAAAATATGTATATAAGAATGGAACTGTAAAAATTAGGGAGCAGAGGAGCAGAGCAAAGGAGGGGGGTGCACCTCAGCGACTGGGCACTCCAAAGGCCCGGCGGAACAACTCGGTCTTGCAGGCCCTGCGGAATTCACCAAGGTCCCACAGGGCCTGGACAGCTGGAGGAAGAGTGTTCCACCAGGCCGGGGCCAGGGCCGTAAAGGTCCTGGCCCGTGTGGAGGCCAGCCGCATCATTGAGGGGCCAGGGACCACCAGCAAATTGGCCTCTGCCGAGCGCAGAGGCCGAGTAGGGGCATATGGGGTAATGCGGTCTATCTCCTATCTCCTGCCCAGGTTCCCACATCCTGGCCAGGAGATAAGCGACATGAACTGCAGAACTGCCTTTTACACTTTTCTTTGGGATCCCTTGCTTAGTCTATTGCTGTATCCAGAAAATGAATGTGAACATTTTCTTTAATCGGTGCTTTAAAGCTTTTAGTACAGATGGCAGCTCTCCTTCCAGGCATGCTATTTTAGAAGGAGCAGAAAGGAAGGAGCAGTCAGTTGGCAGGTGTGGTTGTTCCCCCAGTGGCACACAAGGCAGAAAAGCTGCCATCGTGGTGGAGAGGAAAACACAAGACCTTAGAAAGGCAACACAGGAAAGGGAAGCCAGAAGCCCCGGTTCTCTCAGTGGGCAATTGCCTCAAAGGCCAGGTGGTGGCAGCAGCTGACCCAACAGAGGGAAAGAAAAGCTCCTCTGGGTGTCGGGCAGAGGCTTTGGACAGCCCCCTTTGCCCAGATGGCTCTGAGGGCAAGCCATCATTGCGAGAGAACAGGAAACAGGAAACAGGAGACAGAAGAAGAAGAAGAAGAAGAAGAAGAAGAAGAAGAAGAAGAAGAAGAAGAAGAAGAAGAAGAAGAAGAAGAAGAAGAAGAAGAAGAAGAAGAAGAAGAAGAAGAAGAAGAAGAAGAAGAAGAAGAAGAAGAAGAAGAAGAAGAAGAAGAAGAAGAAGAGGAGGAGGGGGAGGAGGTGAGGAGGGAGGCAGGAGGAGTTTGGATTTATATCCCCCCTCTCCTGGGTAGGAGACCTGCAAAGGCTGACAAACTCTTCTCTTCCTCTCACAACAAACACCCCTGGTGAGGTGGGTGGGCTGAAAGAGTCCCCGAGAAGCTGTGACTAGCCCAAGGTCACCCAGCTGGCATGTGTGGGAGTGTACAGGCTAATCTGAATTCCCCAGTTAAGCCTCCACAGCTCAGACGGCAGAGCTGGGAATCAAACCCGGTTCCTCCAGATTAGAATGCGCCTGCTCTTAACCACTACGCCACTGCTGCTTAGAGCTTGAGAAAGGCAGGGCGAGCACTAAATGAGCTGGTAACCATCTTGCTGTGCTCATCACTGATTTCCTTAAATGGTGTCTTTTATTTCTTCCGTTAGCATCCTTTGTAATGAAACTCTCCATTATTTGGGAAGACAAAACAATAGAGGAGCCGGCTGCTTTATTGTAGGGAACGTTGATGGCCAGGAGGGGAAAGTGTTGGAGCATCAAATACTCCCAGCCCGAATAATAAGACGAGGCTCCGGCTTCCTAATAAACTGCGCTACAAAGCTGAAAGAAATCTAATTTTATCTCAGCCTCCCACACAGCAAGTCTTCTTCCCACCACCCTCCTTCAGCTCAGCGAGCTGCTTCTTTGCTCTGTAATCAGCTGCTTAAAAGATCGGGGATCTTGTTAATAACGGCAAGTGAGATATGCAGAGCAAGGGAAGTGTTCGGGTGTTTTCAAGCCACGCGGCGCAGCTGGCATTTAAACAGAAACAAAGCAATTTGGGGAAAGCACATCCCCGCAGGTATACATGGGCAGCTTGTGCAATGAATGGGCAACAACTTGGGGTCCTTGCTAGACTGCAAGCAGGCGTGGTCATCACTAAGGCCATAGGATAGTGCGGGAAAGCATTTCCTAATCCAGGGTCCCCAACAGGATGCCAGTGGGCACCGTGACATCCACTGACACTTTTCCTGGTGCCCATCAAATGATCTGAGGAAGAGAACCCGACTTCCAGGGAGGCGGCGCTTTGGCTGGTTTGAGCTTCGGGCAGTTTGCTGGCATAGAGGCAGACAGGGTCCGACTTCAGCCTCCCCAGCAACTTCAGGGACCTTCGGCTTGACAGATGAATTAGGTGCAGATGGATACCCACCAATTTTGGACACAACTGGGATGTGTAGGTGTGTGTGCTGGCTGTTGGGCTTTTAGAAACTGCCCCCCACACACACACACACAAACACTCTTCACTCTTCTTTTTTTCTCAGTTTCTCTTTCCTTTCTGTTTTATTTCCTTTATTATTTTTGGGCTTCTTTTATTTTTTAAAGATTGTTTTTACTGGATCTAATGTTGTTTGGTGGCAGCTGACACCACTGTCTTGCTTTAATTCTCTCTCTCATTCTCTTTCCTGTATATTTTTTAAAATTGCTCCTCTTATCTCCTGCACTTTGGCTTTCTTTGTGTGTGACCCTGCCTCCCAAAGTGGCTATTTTGTGGTTACACCCACCACTGTGTGTCAGAATTGTATAGGAGATACCTACACCATAGTGACCAGACGTCCCGCTTTTGGCGGGACAGTGCCGCTTTTAAGCAATTTGTCCCACGTCCCGCGGGGTTTTTTAAATCTCCTGATTTTTGGAAGGCTGCCACACTGCCTTCTGGGGTGCTCCCCTATGACAGGGCGGGAAACCAGGGCCCCAGGCGCACGCGTGTCCCGCTTTAAAAAGGTGAAAATCTCGTCACTTTAACCTACAGGTTCAAGAAGGTTGGGGACCCCTGTCCTAAATAAGGGTGGCAGCATCCAGGTGGGATCTTGAAATCACCTGGAATGACAGCTCATCTCCAGACTACAGATCTCAGTTCCCCCAAAGAAAACGGGTGCTTTGGTGAGTGAACTCTATGGCCCTGTAGCCCACAGAGGTCCCTGTCATCCCTCCTCTTCATCCCCAAATCTGAAGATTTGGGGAAAGAACCTGGAGTGAGCAGGTACTTCAGTAGGGTACAATGCCACAGAGTCCACCTTTAAGTGTCCATTTTCTTCAGGAGAACCAACCTCTGTAATCTGGACAATGGCTGTGATTCCAGGGGATTCCCAGATCCCATCTGGAGGCTGACATCTCTAGGACTTTGCAGCCCTAAGATAGTTATCCTGACCAACAAAGGAAGCTGCAGGAAAGATTTATGTAGTCAGTAAGGAACGGGAAATGCAGCTTCTGGTCACAGAACATAGGCCGCTTCCGCACAGCCATGCTGGGGGTGTGTGTGTCAGTGTATACGACGCCGACACACACACCCCGGGACCGTTCGCACAAATGGTCCCGGTAAAGGCAGGGAAGACGGCGCAGCCCTGCGCCATCGCCTGATCGACGTATCTTCCCTGTGACCTTCCAGCACATTGCCCAGGCCAGGGGACACGCCCCCTGTCCTGCGCGACCGCTCTTGTGTCGCAGGGCAGGGGGGCGTGTCCCCAGGCCCGGGAGACGTGCCGGAAGGTCGCAGAGAAGGTACGTCGATCGGGAAAGCGGGGGATGGCGCCTTCCAGCTGCTGCCGTTCGCACGGCAGTGGCTGGAAGCCGCCGTTTTCCAAATATCTCGCTCGGGGAGCAAGGTGGGAAAATGGCAGCTTTGCACCGCTGGGGGGGAGCGAGGGCGGCACGGCTGCAATGCAGCTGCATCCCCCATGCGAACAGGTCCCTAGGGACGCCATTTTTGCCATTCCTAGGGTGCTGTAAAAGGCCCGTGCGGAAAGGGCCTAAGGGAGGAGTTCTATTTGCTGCCAGTTTGTTCCATGATTGCTTGCAAAAAAGACCTTCAGTGAAAAGAGTACTCTGTTTTCTCTGAATGAATAATCAAAACACTCGGAAGGAGTTTCTGACATTGTCTGTTTCCTTGTGAAGGCAGAATACTGATGATATGTTGTTTTCATTTATTCCCAAATGTATTTATTTAGAAATGTTCTGGGCCACCTCTCCAGTGAACCTGCAGTAGTTAGGAATGCAATGTGTCAAATGATAGAAATCACACAATAGTCCCTTGATCTGAATCAGAGGGTTGATTGGGATCGTGGAACTGCAAGGAAAAGGGGGCTTATGACTACCCCTCCAACACTGCTTTCCTGTCCTGGAAGGACCCTGGTCAGTGCTATTTGTCCTAGGATTGCCAGCCTCCAAGTCCTAGGATTGCCAGCCTCCAGAATCACCCAGAATTACCACTGATCTTCAGATGACAGGGATCAGTTCCCCTAGGGAAAAATGCCTGATTGATGGGTGGATTCTGTGGCATTATATTCATGCTCGGTGGATGGTAACCTTATGGCCCCAGACTTCCAGATGTTAGTGGATTGCAGTACTATCAGCTCTGCCAGCATGGCTTCACTGGCCATGCTGGCAGGGGCTGATGGGAATTGTAGTCCATAACATCTGGAGTGCCAAAGGTTCGGCACCACTGTGTAACTATGCTGAGGTCCTTCTCCTTCCAAAAACCTGCCCTTTCCAGGCTCCACCTCCAAAATCTCCAGGAATTTTCCTATCTGGAGGATGCACGTATGCTAAAGGGCTACACAAATGTTTGATTTGATCGATTGTCTGGATTTCTATGCCACCTGTGTTGATTACTAACACTTAGTCCTATTTTCTGCAAGAGAACTGCAGCTCACAAAGAGTTAAGTCAGAACTGCTTGTGATTGGACGACTGCAAAAGGCTGAATTATAAAGGCTGTGTGAGGAGATTCTGATCAGAGAACCAAAGTAAACTGATGTGTGTCAAATTGGCTAGGTTTCTAGCCCAGAATGTGCGCTTATGCCTCCAGAATGGATCATTAGCCTTCCCATCATCCCCGCTCACTTCGCATCATGCTGGCAGGGGATGATGGGAACTGTAGTCCATAACATCTGGAGGGCCACGAGTTTGACACCTGTGCTCTAGTTGGTTAAGCTACTCTGTTTGAGGGACTGGAGGGTCAGATTAAAAGGAGAATCTGTACTACATCCCTAGTGATAACAGAAAGAGATTCCACCTAAACATCAGGAAAAACTTCCTGACAGTAAGAGCTGTATAATGGTGGAATGCATTACCTTGGAGTGTGGTAGAGTCTCCTTCTTTGGAGGTTTTTAAACAGAGGCTGGATGGCCCTCTGCCAGGACTCGTGGAATTGAGCAATACCGAAAATATTCAGTAAAATTCAGATTCAGGCTTGTTCAGGCATAAAATTATCTGTATGCCTGAATGAGACAAATATCATATTCGGTATACCCGAATAATTCGGGTCCGTCTGATTTTTGGGGGGTATTTTTTGGTGTTGTTTAGGGTTTTGGCAGGGTATGCATGTTTAAAGCTAGTGGCACCAACATTTCAGGGTGTCATCCGGAAACACTCCTGATGAAGCCAACTGAGTTTGGTGACATTTGGTTCAGGGGTCTCAAAGTTATGGACCCCCAAAAGGGGTGCCCCATCTGTAAGGATGGCAGTTTTGCCTGTTTCTCTCCCAGCCACCTGGCCTTGACGGAATGCCTCCACCCGGGCGACGGGCCAGAACCGGCGGCAACAACCTTGGTGGACGGCTTATCTTGCTGTCCAAGATGAGCATTCCGTTCCCATGAGATGGGCCTGGATGGCCCAGGGAGGGGGAAGGGATTGAGTATGTTATAACCTGTAGTTTGGGCGGGAGGTCTCATTCCTGTCATGCCGTGTGTGTGTGCTTTCTAAGATGTCTGAATAAACGGTCTTACATCCAAAAGCCTTTTATTTCTGCTCTTTGGAATTCCTTACATTATGACAGGAAATCACTTTTTTACCTTTACTGTCACATTGAAGTGGATCTCTGGTGTTTCGACATTACGAGATTGAATGTGCTTGACCATGTGGAAGGCACGACAGTTCCCATAGAGGGCTTCGAGCCTTCCCTTCCAGATTCCAAGCGATCTAGGGAGATGGAGAAGGTCCGATTTCTCTGGTGACTCTCTCCAGACCTAGAGACAGTACCAGTTTCTGTTCCTGTTCCATTGGGATGATCAAGGTGGGACCGCATCACAAGGAGATGTATTAGAAACGCTTGGTGCGCTATCCATGGATCGGGCGCCTGTCGACCGGTTCGCTTCCCAATCCGGCCAAATCGAAAAGTGGATTACAAAACCCCAAATGCAACCAGTCCCCTGAGGAACTGGGACTGATGACCATCCATGCTGACACCCAGGAATCCATCGAAAGATTCCTAGACAAGTACTTTGATGATATCCCCAAGCGAGCAGCAGTGGCATAGTACCGGGCGGGTCCCAAAACTACGGCTGAGGCTGGAACAATGACGGCAGGGTCGGATCGATGATCGGTAGAGGGTTCCATACTAAACCTGCGCCTTCCAGAGCCGGAGCGGATGAGCGGATGTGGAAGAGGATTCGTGGAGCGGTCGGAGGAATCGAAAGGGAATCCGCCTGAGATGGAACTTAATCCTCGACCCCCTGACCCGCTCCCAATGCCCTCAAGAAAAGTTGGGACGATGAAGTGGCCATGCTGCGAGAAGCCAAACATGCCTGGGAGCGCGAGCGCTTAACTCTGGGAGGAGGAGCGCTAAACTCTCAAACGGGACCGTGAACAGCAACGCAAAGAAATCCAAAATGGAGTTGATCGCGAAAGAGAAGGCTATGGCGCCTACAGCGTTTCAGCAGAATCTGGACGGTTCATGACAAAGTACTGATCAGTCAAAAAATGGATTTACAACGCCAGCGCCAGAGCATCAGGGCCATACAACGCAGATGAACGGTAGCCAAATTGGAACGTGAGAGGGCGGCCTTGCATGCACACACCAGGATGCCTTAACACGCTAAAGGAAAGAGAGCGTTGGCTGGACCTGGAACAGGATTCATGGTTGCAGCGGGTTACCAACTGGCAAGGGCTCCGAAAGCAGCCCCACACCCTCACTCACTCGCTGCTGCCAAGGCTCTCCTCCCCACTGGAGGCGCTGCACTGACGAGGCCCGGGTTCCAGCGAATCTCTTCAACTCCAGGGCTTCTCTACCCACTCCCCGTTCCTCCAGCCCCGCCCACTTTACCCCTTGCAGCCCCCCCCAGGCCACCTACAGCAACAGCCTCAATAGCCACCTCGAAGCTGTTGAGAGAGGATTTTACAGACCTCCTATCCCCGCTCGTTTTGACGGGCCTGCATCCAAACTCCCTCTATTTCATCTTACAACCTCGATGCCCATATGCAAGAGTTTGATGATTTATATCGTTTCTGAACGCGGAGAAAGTCCGGTGACATTTGGATCAGTAATTGGATGGAATAGCAGCTGAATGGTTCGCTACCCTCTACCGTAATTGGTTACAGGCTGATGACACTCGCGACAGTGGGGTTCCTCCAGGCGTTACCTTTGTTTCTGCAAGACCCTGATGCAGAAAAACGACATGCTATAAGTGTACAGTGAAAACCATCCAGCAAGGTAACCGCTTCTTTTCGCTGAATATGCTAACCGGGAATTTTGTGGTGCAGCGGCCAGTAAACTTCCTCCAGACTGGCTTCGGAACGCATGAAATGTAGAGTACTTTTCGAAGGCATGGACATCAAATCCGCGCAAAACGGTTATCCCTCATCCGGATCCCGCGGATCAGTAGCCTAATGGATCGAACTGGGATCACAAGTCGCTGCCCGCTCTTTGGCAAGGCCATGTTCTTCCAGCAAGAGATGGTCCGTCACGCGCCCAAAACTCTGCCACAACACACCAGCGCACCAGTACCTCGCCAAATCAACTCCTGTCCGTTAAGCCGCAGCAGAAACCACTTCAGAATGCCGACCATTCACGCTTCGGGATTGTGCCACCTTTACTGCGGGGGACCTGGGCCACCTGGCTGCCAACTGCCCGAAGAAGCAGAAACCCCAGGTTCCGACTGCACGCTATCGTGGCAGCCAAAGCTTCCACTGATAAATCAGGTCCGCCCGCCTCAGGGGAACGCCCAAAGCCATGCTATCGAGGAAATTTTCGAGGACGGAGAAGTAGCGCTCTGCCTGTCAGCAGCACCCGAGGGACATTAGCTCTACTCCAGATCGCGGTGAGTGAAGGCAGTGCTCCCATTACCATTTTGACCTCTGCGTTAGGCCAACCCAAGTAAACATACACGCATTCTGGCTTCCGCACTTGTGGACCTCGGGCTGTTCCCACTGTCTCCTGGCGGAAGGACCGCAAGTGGGTCAAGAACAGTTGGTTTAGACCGAAGTCCCCTTTGGGTGAAACCCATTCCCTTCAACCCAAATGGATGGTAGCCCTCTAGGTGGTGAAGGTCCGCACGCGTTTAAAACCCAACCAGTATTTCTCCCGATGTGCCGCACCATTTGGGAGAAAATAAGTTTCATCCTTGCTCCTGTTAAGGCTAAGCACTCTATTGTGTTACAGGCATGCGCTTTGGTTGCTCTTACACGAACCAACCACATCATAGTGGAAAGAAGCTGGTCCCTCCAATTCTCGGATCCCCCCTGTGGAGATCACATGAACGGGAGGAAAGCCCACCACCACTAACTGAGAACGAACTCATGAGTCCTAAAGCTTTAAATGTATTGTCTGCTCCTGTTCCCTCACGGAAATCCCAAGAATGAGTATGACAAGAGACTTGTCCAGGGTGTTTCTAAAGGAACAGGGAGTCGCGCATCAATTACCCCCCCCATAGGGATACTGACTGCAAAATCTTACTACAACCCGAGAGCTCAGCTACCTAAAGGTAGAATCTACCGCATAAGCCTCCCACCGGGAGGGAGAAGGCGAACTCCAGCCTTCTTAGAGTAAAAAAACTTGGCTCATGGATTCATACCGACGAAGCCACAAAATTGACACCCATGCCGGCCCCTGTTCTATTTTGTTAAGAAAAGGACGGTTCATTAAGACTTTGTACTGATTATCGTGGATTAGTTGAATGCTGTGTCCATATCCAACAAGTACCCCTTTGCCCTTAATCAAAGACCTCTTGGATGCATTGGGCAAAGGGCGGATCTTTACCAAATTGGACTTGAGAGAGTAAGCTTATTATAGAGTCCAGATATTGCGGAGAGGAGCTACCGAACACTTTGACAGCTTTCAATACTAAGTTTGGACAATATGAATATTTAATGATGCCATCTCGATTAAGGCTGGAGCTCCAGGAGAGCCTACATGGTTCTTATCAAACTTGAAGTTTTTGGCAAGATTTGCTATATAAGCAGGGGTGGTCATTATATTTAGATGATGTATTAATTTACTCCACAAACCATTGAGGATGAGCATGAGAATCTGAGTACGAAGTCTTTACAACGCCTACTAAATAACTCCCTCTTTTGTCAAGTTGTCAAAGTGCTGTTTCCATCGGCTTCCTCCATAGACTAATATCTGGGGTATGTCCAGATCTCTCGCGAGGGCTTGGAAATGGACCCAGCTAAAATAAACCGCGAGAGTGATTGAATGGCACCCTCCACCACCAATAGGAAGGGAACTGCAATCCTTCCCTAGGCTTTTGGCCAATTTCTATCGTGGACTTTGATTCTCCTGATTTCGCTGAAATTGCCTTTACCGCTCACACCGATCTGCTTTACGTACTAAAGGCAAAGGCTACTCGCAGGCTTCTAAACCCGAGCCCCCCTTCTCTGGTCTCAAGAGTTGCCAGGCAGCATTCCAGCAAGTTAAAACAGCTTTTACCACAGAACCAATTTTTAAGCGCACCCAGACCCAGACCTTCCTTTCTAAAATCGCAGTGCATGTGGATGCTTCAGATAAAGCTGCTTGGGCGCTGCTCTCTTGCAGAAAAAATAAAAAAATAACAAATTGGTACCATGTGCTTACTTGTCCAAAAAGTTTTCTGGGGCTGAACTTAGATTGGACTGTGGGGATAGAGGAGACCGCGAGCTATCAAGCTGCGTTTTGAGCTGCTACGCCATTGGCTAGAAAGGAGCCAAAACACCCTTTCCAGGTCTGGTCAGACCAACAAAAACCTGGCTGCCCTGTCCACTCCGGCTCAAAATGTCTGCAAAAAAACAACCGCGTTGGGCCGATTTTTTTCTCCAGGTTCTCTTTCACAGTCCATTTTTTTTCCTGGTAAAAGCAATAAACTGGCTGATGGCGCTGTGTCTCGGCCTCCCCGGGGAGGACGCCGCTACTTGGTAGACATCCCGCAAGACCGTTCTCTTCCCCTCCCAGCTAGGATTAGCTTGTCACCCAATCGCAAACTACCAAGGCGTCCTCCCCCTCCGGCCATCTCCTGGATATGCGTCTCCCCTTCCTCCAGGGATTCAGGGGAGGCGGGCCTCCTCGTAACAGTCAGCAGGGGAAGGAGATTCATCAACTGCGTTTGGAGGGGTGGTGTTTGGAAACGGGGGAGGAGGGTGCTGGCAGTGCGTCCCTCCCTCCTCTCCGGAAGCAGGTTCTCGAAATGTGTCCGGGCACGATGCCCGGCCAGGCAGGACACTTCGGGTTTTTGAAAAGCGCTTGCATCTGGCCCACGCCGTCAGTTCTGGTGGCGCCTCCATGCGCAAAGGAACATTGGAAACTTATATCAAGGGGTGTTCCGTCTGTCCAGCGAAGCCAGAAGTCGATACCCGTTCGAAAGCCGCCGCGATGGGTTGGCAAACCCTCTCCCAGTTGCATCCTACGGCCCTGGCAGGTCATTTCCATGGATTTTATAAACCTCGATTTGGCCGGAAAGCCACGGGAACACCTCGTTTTTATGGGTGGTGGTGGATCTTTTTTCTAAACAGGCAGGCATTTCATTCCTTTGCACCCTACCATTCCTTGGCCGTCGGCACCTAAACTGGCCCGGTCTGTTTATCCAACATATCTATCGCCTACATTCCCTCTCCCGACAAGGTGGTATCCGCATCAGCTTGGTCCCACAATTACATTATCTAAAGTTTTGGAAGGCTTTCCTGGAGCTGTTGGGAACCACCCCAGCGGTCGCCGCCCCCTACCACGCTGCTCTCAAAGTGACGGCCAATCAGAACGGGATCGGAACAGAACATTAGAACAGTATTTACGCTTTGTTATACTAACTATCATCAGGACAATTGGTCGCGACTTCTACTCTCCTTTGCAGAGGTATGCGTATAACAATGCCATTCATAGTAGCACGCAAAAGACCCCGTTTGAGATTGTTTCTGGTCGGCTCTTTTTTCCAACCTGTTGCCCCAGCTGCTCTGCAGAGGTACTGCAGCCTCCAGAATTCAACCAATGGATTTCTTCACTCAGCCGAGGGTTGGAGATACAGTGCAGTCTACCTTACAGCAGGCCCAAGAATCACAAAAGGTTCAGGGCGGACAAGCATCGCTCAGACTTCCCCTTTGCGTGTTGGGGCATGGGCTCTATTTGTCCACTAAAAACCTTTAGAGACGCAAGTGGCAACAAATATTCGGGAAAACTTGGCAAGAAATTTGTGGGCCCTTTTCGGATTACAAGCAGGTGATCAATGATGTTACTGCTTTCGCTTGGAACTGCCTAACTCATTAAGTAACACATTCATCCCTGTCTTTTCATTCCAGCCTGCTCCAAGGCAGGCTCCCGGTTCAGATGCCTGGCATGACCTCGGAGACACCCCCGCCAGTTATAATTGATGGCCACAAGCACTATGAAATAGATGCTATTCTGGACTCCCGCTTCTCCCCGCGAAACGCCTACAAGTATCTAGTTTCATGGGTTGGCTATCCCTCCTGGCCATAATCAATGGGTATATACAGAAAATATTGATGCCCCCTCCCTCATTTCTGCTTTTCACAAAGCCTTTCCTAATAAGCCGGGGGGGAGGTTTTCTTGGGGGAGGCAGAGTGTAAGGATGGCAGTTTTGCCTGTTTCTCTCCCAGCCACCTGGCCTTGACGGAATGCCTTCCACCCGGGCGACGGGCTGGGCCAGGAACCGGGCGGCAACAACCTTGGTGGACGGCTTATCTTGCTGTCCAAGATGAGCATTCCGTTCCCATGAGATGGGCCTGGATGGCCCAGGGAGGGGGAAGGGATTGAGTATGTTATAACCTGTAGTTTGGGCGGGAGGTCTCATTCCTGTCATGCCGTGTGTGTGTGCTTTCTAAGATGTCTGAATAAACGGTCTTACATCCAAAAGCCTTTTATTTCTGCTCTTTGGAATTCCTTACACCATCCCCTGTTGTTTGCAATGGGAGCTAACAGAATATGGGGGCTACCCCTTTGAGGGTCCGTAACGTTGGAACCCCTGAACCAAACTTCACTGAACTTGGGTGGTGTCATCAGGAGTGTCTCCAGAAGATACCCTGAATTTTTGGTGCTGCTAACTTTAAAAATGTGCACCCCCAGACTCCCCTCCCCCCGAAATTCCCCACATGGCTTAAATGGAGCCGCTTCAGAACATAGAATCTCCCAGCTGTTCAGCAAGTTCTAACCAAAAATTAATTGGTTTTCCCCACCATAGACTTCAATGGGGCTTGCTGTTATGCCCAGCTGGCTCAGTGCTGGAGATTTTATTGGGGGCTCTGGGGGGGGTCTTGCTCTGGGTAGGGGCACCTATTTCCCACCGGGCTTGTGATGTGTTTCCTGAAAGGACCAGCCAACTTTGCCAACTTTGCTGAAGCTTGGATGGCTGGGCATTCGTTCTGTGGACATCAGGTTCACCTTCAATTGGATGCCCACAGCATTTGTCACACCCATGCAAACTTCAGCAAAGTTGGCTGCTGGCTCCTTTCAGAAGACTCACCAGCAGCCCTGCAGGAAATTTGGTGCCCCTACCAGGAGCAATACCCCCAGGCAGAGCCCCTCTCCATTGAAATCTCTACCACAGAGCAACTGGGCATAAGAACATAAGAACAAGCCAGCTGGATCAGACCAGAGTCCATCTAGTCCAGCTCTCTGCTACTCGCAGTGGCCCACCAGGTGCCTTTGGGAGCTCACATGCAGGAGGTGAAAGCAATGGCCTCTGCTGCTGCTGCTCCTGAGCACCTGGTCTGCTAAGGCATTTGCAATCTGAGATCAAGGAGGATCAAGATTGGTAGCCATAGATCGACTTCTCCTCCATAAATCTGTCCAAGCCCCTTTTAAAGCTATCCAGGTGAGTGGCCATCACCACCTCCTGTGGCAGCATATTCCAAACACCAATCACACGTTGCGTGAAGAAGTGTTTCCTTTTATTAGTCCTAATTCTTCCCCCCAGCATTTTCAATGGATGCCCCCTGGTTCCAGTACTGTGAGAAAGAGAGAAAAATTTCTCTCTGTCAACATTTTCTACCCCATGCATAATTTTATAGACTTCAATCATATCCCCCCTCAGCCGTCTCCTCTCCAAACGAAAGAGTCCCAAACGCTGCAGCCTCTCCTCATAAGGAGAGGCATAAGGCATAACAGCAAGCCCCACCCCATCCCATCCCACACCTCCCACTGCTTTTTGCGGCACTGCGGCACCATGGAGCATGGGATGTGTGTTTGTGGTATTCAGACATGTGCCTAAGGGCTCTAGCTGTATATGATGGTGTTTTGGGGGGGGGGGGCTTAGTGCAAAAATCATAAGGATCCACAAGGATCCATGTTTTTAAAGCAGGTTTTTGTTCCACTGCGGTGCCACAGAGTGTGGGATGCATGATTGTTGTGTTCAGACAAGTAGCCAGGGGCATGAGCTGTGATGTGATGGTGATTTTGGGGTGACCAAGTGGAAAAATTAGGAGGATCCATGAGGCTCTGTGCTTTTTTTACCAAATTTGTGAGCCACTGCAGCACCACGGAGCATGTTGTGGGGGTGGCAAGCGGGGGCAGTGGGAGAGGAATGTGGAGGGGTGGCAATCCAGGAGAGGGAAGGGAGAGCAGAAAAGGGAAAGCAGCTTGGAAGGCAGCGTTGTTTGCCGAAATTCAGCGTGGATTGCGGGAGATTTAAAGGGAGAGCTCCCTTTCCCAATCTATGCCAAATTTAGTCAAACAAAACAACACTGCTTTCAGTGTTGTTTAAAGGGAGCCCATGAGGCTCCAACCCCCCCAATCCCCCCCCCCCCGAATCCATTTGAATACCTGAGTCGCAATTCAGATTCAAGCCTTCAAATGGATTTGGATTCGGCTTGGATTCAAATTGGGCCCAATTCAGCTGTTTTGGTGATTCGGTCATGCCAAATCCCCAAGCCAATTTTATTTATTTATTTGTTTGTTTGTTTAATTTAATATACCACCCCATCCCCGAAGGGCTCTGGGCGGTGTACAACATAAAACCACATAAAATCATCGCAATCAAACTTCCATAATTATAATAAAAACAGCAGTTGTTATATCCTAAGATGGCACCCCACCTAGACCTAATCCTTCTAAAAGGAGGAGGGAGAGGTAGTGGGTTCTGATGACATTAAGGACCCATAAGTCCCAATAATATTGGGGACCCCAAAACTGGGGGTGGGTGGGAGTGCTTTGATTATGTGTTCATGCATTGCAGGGGGTTGGACTTGATGGCCTTTGATGGTCTCTTCTAATGCTATCATTCTATGAGGAAACAGTGCCATTGCATACACACATGGGTTGCTTGGTTGTTTTTTTGTCTCTGAGGAAAGCCCCACTCAGATATTAAGCAAGGAAGCTTATGAGAGTGGAGGTAAAGATAAAGAGACGAATTGGCTTCCTGAGGGTTAGCTGAAATTCCTGTTTTGTAAAGCATTGCATGGGCTAGACAAATCTAGCAGAGAGGATTGTGTCGAAGTTAGTGTCTTAAGGAACTGTTTTTGAAACACTTACCTGAGGGTAAAAGAAAGGTCTTTTCAAACCAACAGTAAGAACAACAAAATAGTGCCACCTAAACTATATACATTTAAATATAATTGAATACAACATCTTGAAGACAATAAGCTAGTGACCTGAGCCAAACTTGCCGCCCTTGTGAATAGACATACTGTAACATTGTGTATATAGTACTCAATACCGGCTCCTTGTTCATTAACATTTTGTTCCTTTGTCAAAATTAGTTTTCTAAGGTGTATGTAAGTACAATCTTCTTGTTTCATGATTTTAACTGTAGAGAGCCTCTGGAGCCTACTTTTCCATTTTTTCCTGGCAAAAGGAAAGGGGTTATTTTTGTGTTCTCTCAGAACAGTTTCTCTGCCTGACTGCGAGGTGCCCAGCTAAGCAGCTGAAGAACATTTTTACCGCTTATTATAATTAAAAAGGTGGGGAAAACAGAAAGAGAAAAGAAATAAAGTAAAATCACAACATTCATGCTACTGCATCAGAATATTAACAGGAGCAGCAGTGGCGTAGGAGGTTAAGAGCTCGTGTATCTAATCTGGAGGAACCGGGTTTGATTCCCACCTCTGCCGCCTGAGCTGTGGAGGCTTATCTGGGGAATTCAGATTAGCCTGTACACTCCCACACACGCCAGCTGGGTGACCTTGGGCTAGTCACAGCTTCTCGGAGCTCTCTCAGCCCCACCTACCTCATAGGGTGTTTGTTGTGAGGGGGGAAGGGCAAGGAGATTGTCAGCCCCTTTGAGTCTCCTGCAGGGCTGCTCAGGCAAGGCATACTTGACAGCTGGAACTTTTGGAGGGAAAATCTCTCGAGGGCACAACGGGTAAAGGGAAAGGGCTTGAGGGTGTGCAACACAGCCCTTCCCCTTTCAGACTCGGGGTGGCTCACGTCACATCAACGCAACATAAAACATATAAAATAATGTAAACATTAAAACATTCAACAGCAATAAATATATGTTCGAATAGTGTTTCCCAACCTTTTTGAGGTCAGGGTACCCTTGACCTCACTCTTCATAGCTCACGGTACCCCTGCCGCCACCCTCCACCTTCCCCTCCCATTGCCCCTGCTTGCCACACCCCCCATCTTCCCCTCCCAGGGTGAAGGGTAGCACTGGGGGGGTGGCTGCCGACCTTGCGGCAGGCCCTGCCCCATGGGCCAGCTCCATGTCCTTGCTGGCGCCGGTGGGAGACACCACAAAAATGAGGGGGGGGGGGTGGTAGTGTTGCCGCAGTACCCCTGGGACATGCTCACGGTACCCCAGGGTACTACGGAACCCTGGTTGAGAATGGCTGTGTTAGAATAATCACAAGATGGCAATCAGCAGTTTCCCCAGAGTGCCAAATAACAGCTCCCTAGTTCAGGACAAGAAAACAGTGGGCCCATTTAGCAGGCCCACACATTAGGTTTCCAGCTGGGAACTCCCAGATCACACCTGTCCAACTTCTGTGCATCTAACAAACCGCTCTACAAATCCAGCAGCAAGAAGCTGTGAACCAGAACTGCTGACTAAAATAGGAAAGGCTATAAAAAGAAACAAAGCAGATAAATGTCACTCCTCCCAAGTCTCTCAATGCAGCCAAGTCTTTTGTTCTGCGTCTTCAGTCAGGAGATGGGGAAGTTACACTTGCTGGGCAGCTCAATCCGTCTCTTCTGCCAGGAGGGGTGTGTGTGTGTGTGACGCTGGTCATGGCCACTATTGCCAAACTCAACCCCTCCCTCCTCACTTTGCAAAAGAGTCACAAAAGGGGAATGAAAAGGAAGGAAGGGAAACCTGAGTGGGTATAAAAAGAAGGGAAAGAACTGGAAATGGGAATGGAATCGCAAACTTTGATGCTTACCAGGCCTCTTCATCCTCCTGTGGCTGCAGGTGCTGATGCCGCTGTGAAAGAGAAAACCTGTTTTCTTTGAATGAGGGTAGCCACCTGCAGGTTCTGACTCACAATGACCTCATCCCACTTTCTGAGAGGCGTGGCAGTCACCGTGGCACCTGTGGGCACCATGTCGGGGACCCCCAGTGTATCTTTGGTGACTTGACCCCAGGTGGGTTCTGGATACAACTCCCCTACTGATCCAAAATCAGAGAACAAACACAGCAATGATGCGTAATCTACAATGATTGTATTACGCAGTAGTCAGTATAAGTAATGTACGATGTTTAAAATACAAAGTGAAATACTGGGTTATTTAAAGACCAAGCTCTTGAAGCAGCTTACACAGGTTATTAAGCAATACAGGTAGTGTGCCAAGTGGCCCCGTTCAAATGGGAGAGAAAAATACAGGGGGGAGCACATTTTCTTGGCTGCGGTGATTAGGGTAGAGAACTCTCTATCCAATAGTTGACCTTTTAATTTCCTATAAGCTTCTGAATAGGACAAGGGGCAAAGTGAATCCACTGACAGTCCAATAGAGGCCATTTTTTCTTCAATTATGGAAAACCAGGGGTTGGAATGGGTGTCAGAGAGCAGACAGTGGACCAGGGAATTACAGTCCGAGAGAAAATGAATTTGCAGCCAGAATCTAAAAGTCCTCAGCCAAGCGGCTGATTCCAAGGAGTTTTGACCTAACTCCAGACAAAATGCTGCATAGGGCACGCAATTTGGGAGTCCAGTTATCTTGTGAAAAAATTACACAGGTTAAAACAATAAAACATCAAAATAAAACATCATCAATAAATTATGACAATTAAAACAGAACAACAAAAACCACATAAAATTAACCCCAACTTACACCCCTCAGACCTTCCCCACCCCTCAGACCAGCAGCTGTAGAGAGGGTTTCCAGGGAGGCTAGCCCCTAAAATCCATAAAGGTTAGGTGCATGATGAATCTCCAAGGGGAGACTATTCCAGAGCCTGGAGACAATCATTGAGAAGATCCTCCCACATGCCCCAGCATGCCACACCTTGATGGGGGGAGGAACCACCAGGCATGCCTTCCCCTGTGACCTCAGTGCCTAGACAGGTACATGCAGGCATAGGTGCTCCTTCAGGTAGGTAGGACCCAAGCTGTTCAGGACTTTATATGTCAACATCAACACCTTGAATTGGGCCTGGGAGCAAACTGGGAGCCAATACAGTCAGTTCCTTAAGGACAGTGTGCTGTGTGTCTGGTCAGATGTACCAGTTCTTAGCTTCCAGACAATCTTCAAGGGCAGCCCTACATAGAGCAGATTCCAGTATCCAACTGAGAGGCTACCAGAGCATGTAACACTGTGGCCAGGTCCCCTTTGCCCCAAAACAGATAGAGCTGGCAAATGGTTTGTTTGTTTACAAAATTTGTATGTTACCTTTCTGCCTTCATGAGCATCACTAAGGTGGCTAAACAATAGAAAACCTACACACTCAAATAATAGTTTGGACATTTGGAGTTAAAATATGTTCAAGGACTTAAAAACATCAATTCAAAGCATTGGTCAGGGCAGAGGCGGATCTGGATGAGGGGGGTGAAGGGAGTAATTAGATTTGCAGATGACACCAAATAGGGAGGAGCAGCAACACCCCAGAAAACAAAGTTAGAATTCAACAAGGTCTGAACACACTGGACATGTGGGCAGAAGTGAACACGATGCGATTCAGCAAGGACAGTTGTAGAGTTCTACATCTGGGTAACAAAAATGAGAAGCACAAATACTGGATGGAAAATATACTTCTGGGTAGCAGTGGATGTGAACAAGGTACATTTCTCTGGCCCTTTCCCCACTTACCCTTGTCGGAGGGTTGCTGCGCGCAATTCCCAGCTACGCAATTCTGGTGGCAAGGGTGCCCTCCCAGCTTCTCCACGACGGCTGCGGCATTTCCGCGCTGGGTCATCAAAAGTACATTTGAAAAGGCGCCAGGAAATTACAATGCAGCTGAGGGGGGCTGAGAGAGGAAGGCATCGGGCGCGTTGGCGTTCTCGCCGCTCCTGAAGTGGGGAGTGCAGCTGGACCCTGCGCTACTTTAGGAGAGTAGCGCGGGGCTTAAGATAAGTGGGGAAAGGGCCTCTGAAACACTGAATGGGAACAAGATCCACGGTGAGCTGTAAGCAGAGTATGAGCAGAAAGTGTCAGGTGGAGGCAAAAATAGCTAATGGGGTCTTGGGGTGTATTGACAGGGACATGACATCAAAACTGTAAGATGTCATATTCCCGCTGCAGACCAAATCAGTCACATCGCACCTGAATTATTGGGGGCAGTTCTGGAGGCCTCACTTGAAAGAGAATATGGATAGAATGGAGAGGGTGCAGAGGAGAGCAACCATGATGATTAGGGCAGGGCCAGGTCTCGCAGAGCTGGCCCTACAAGGAAACTTGGGAATTATTCAGTCTGGGGAACTTGGAAAGTATTCAGTCTGGGGAAGAAGAGGGTGACGGTGACATATGATTGCTCTCTTGAAGTAACTGAAGGGCTGTTCCTGTTGGCAGCAGAGAATAGGGGCCACAATAATGGGCATAAATTACAGGCGGAGGAAGATGGGGAAGGTGGAAAACTGGCTGGACTTTAGGAAGAAATATTTTACATAGTACATCAGCGGTGGAATCAGCCTCCCCCCCACACACACACACACCAGTAACCCCCCACAGAAGAAGAAGAAGAAGAAGAAGAAGAAGAAGAAGAAGAAGAAGAAGAAGAAGAAGAAGAAGAAGAAGAAGAAGAAGAAGAAGAAGAAGAAGAAGAAGAAGAAGAAGAAGAAGAAGAAGAAGAAGAAGAAGGTAGTAGTAGTAGTAGGGAGGAGTTTCATCTATGATCCCCCTTCTCTCCTGCAGGAGACCTGCTAAAGTGGGCTTACACACTCACAACAAACACCCTGTGAGGTGGGTGGGGCTGAGAGAGCTCCGAGAAGCTGTGACTAGCCCAAGGTCACCCAGTTGGCGGTGGGAGTGTACAGACTAATCTGAATTCCCCAGATAAGCCTCCACAGATCAGGCGGCAGAGCGGAGAATCAAACCCGGTTCCTCCAGATTAGATACACGAGCTCTTAACCTCCTACGCCACTGCTGCTCCCCCCACAGAGAAGCCCCCTCCACATAATCACCCAACACCACAATGTGCATCTTTAGTTTTTTTTTATTTTATTCACACACTCAGCGAATTATTGATAAGACGCCTTTATTTTTTTTAAAAAGGCAGGCCACTTTCCAGAATGCACAGGGACAAAACAGGCTGGTGGGCAAAATGGCAGGCTGGACCAGAGAGCATCTTGGGGAGACAAGGCCAATGGAAACAGGAAAACCTCACTGCGAGACTGCTTGTCAGCAGCACAGTAAGCAGTTAGTACACAAATCCCCAGCGCTGAAATCTGTAATGCATTTTTGAACAGGTGAAACTCGAATCAGCGGGTTTCATGCAAGTTTCATAGCAGCTGCTGCAGAACAGAACAAAACCATTAGGAATCCGCACAAGCCTTCTGACATTCATGGAAGCAAGAAATGGTTCATGCCTGATAATGGCCTCTGGAAACTTCTCTGCGGCTTGTTAAAGAAGAATAGGAATCTGTCCCCAACCGCTCCCACCATTTGACTTGGTGAGCCTCTCACTCGACTCACCTGGCTTCAAACGGGTCTAATGTGGGAGGTTATCAGAGGTTATCAGAGGTGTGAAGGCAGTTGTTTGGGACCAACAAAATAATTGCGTAGTTGGAACACATCCCATCGCCGTGCGGAAAAGATCAAAGGCAAATACAACACATATCTGTGATTTCTGCAGCCCCCCCCCCCCCCCAATCGTGGGTTTGATTGATTATGTGCCGGCTTCCTGATCTGCCGAAGCATTCCTTCATATCCTGAAGTGGTTAGAAAAATATTTGCCTTGGATAAATCCAAAAAACAAAAGATTACTGAGAGCTGATCAACACACCGGCTTTACGTTAGTTCTGAATTCCATGGTGTAAATACTGGACAGGATTCTCTCTGTTTACGTCCCCATTCAAGCGTCCTCCTTGCTTCAGGTCTTGCCTCCTGATATCCCTTTGGTTTGCCAACCTCCAGATGGGTCCTATTTCATGGAATTAACAACCAATTTCCAGGCTACACAGTTCTGGAGGAAACGGCAGCCTTGGAGGGTGGACTCCATGATATCATTTCCGCAATAAACACCCTCCAACCTTTCCAAATTTCCCCAGGAATTTCCCCAGGAAAACCCCAAACCCCAAGGAATTTCCCAAGCCTGAGTTAGCAACCAGAGTGAGGAAGTATACTGAATGTTACGTAATGGCTTTAGAAGAAATTTCCCCCCTTTTACCTTTCAAATTCCATTATTAACTGTAATCACCCCAGCAGAAGAGGGATTGGTGTGTCTTGGGGTGGACACTTATTTCACATGGGGCAGCTGTGAGTAGGGTTGGGAAATTCCTGGAAATTTGGGTGGTTGAACCTGAGGATGATGGGGTGGGGGGGGGGAAACCTCAGCAGGGCACAATACCACAGCTAATGAGCAAATATCTTGTTGATGAGAAAACATCTTTCCCATTGGAAAACAGCAACATTTTTTTCTGAACCAAATTCAAGATCCCTTTAAAGCTCTTTATGGCTTCGGACCTACCAATCGAAAGGATCGTGCCACTTTTTACATTAGAAAAAAAAATTATTAATTTTTTTGCTGTGTTTTTTAAAATATATATATATATATATAAATGCTTTATTCATACACTTCATACACAAGTGTTTAAAAATTGCTTATTACAGCTGTAACGTTCTGTTACTAACATAATTCATCAAACATAGAATCTTCTGAATATTTATACATAAAAGAAAACTTCCAACTATGATTTATATTTCTTAAAGGTTCCATCTCTTATATTAGTTTCATAAAGTACATATATTTACACCAATTAAGTACTATTTACTACATAAAAAGAGAAATCTAACATATAACTTACTCACTGACCTGTAGAGCTTATCTTTAACATTATAGTCTGTTTCATATTTTTTTTCTAATATTTTCCCTCTTTGTAAGTAATTGATCTTGTCTTTATCCTTCAACTACACACGAGTAGATTAAAAAAGAAAAGAAGAATTTCCATTGGAGAGGTAGAGTCTATACAGGAAGGAAAAGAGAAAAATACATTAGAAAAATTAGGGTTGCTGAGCTCCAGGTGCCAACTGCAGATCTCCTGCTATCACAGTTGATCTCTAAATGAATAAGTTGCTCTCCTGGAGTAAATGGCTGCTTCGGAGGGTGGACTGTGTGGCACTAAATGCTGCCAAGGTCTTTCCCCTCCTCAACTGCCCAGACTTCACCCAGAGGTGGAGCTTGTGGCGAGCAGCGGGGGGGGGGGGGGGGGGGCCTGCGCTATAAAGATGGAGCTGGTCAGAGCGATTGCTCAGTTTGCTCCCCTGGTAACAGGCAAGGAATGGTGGGGCGGGAGGACTTACCAGCTGTGGAGGGAGGTTGGCAAAGTTGCGACAATGTCGCTTCCAGAAGTGACATTATCATGTTGCTGATGTCATGGGAGATGCTTGGGTATTCTGTTAAAAACTCTATGGTAGAAGTTGTTTTTACTATAGAGTTTTGCCTGAATACCAGAGCATCTCCCACGACATCAGCAACATGATGACATCACTTCCAGAAGTATCCTCATCCAGTTAATGGTGACCAGGACCAAGGCCTCATTTGACTGCCACTAAGTCCCCTGCTGGTCAGCTCACTGATGGTAGGGGAAGGAGGACCAAAGCGGGGGATCCCTTACCCTCTACTGGGGTCTGGTAACCCTGGATGCCAGCTCTGGATTAGGAAATTCCTGCAATGGTGGAGTCTGGGGGGGGTGAGGTTTGGGGAGGGGACAGGAGAGGACAGGAAGGACCTCAGCAGGGTATACTGTTCTCCCTCTAAAGAGAAGAACTGGTCTTGATCATGGTATTGAAAGACATGATAGGACCATTGTGTGAAGAGCATGTTGGACTTTAGGGGTCTTTGGTCTGATCCACAGGAGCATATCAACCAGAGGGACAATTGACTCCGAGCACCACCCAGTAGATCACATGGGGGTGCAAAATCGTCCCCCCCACACACACTTGATCAAGCCTGCACATGTCTCTCTGGCAGGAAGGCCCGGTCGTGACAACATGGCAAGCCTGCCGGCCCGGGTGCCCCTGGAGCGAGGCAGGCGCGGCCTCCACTCCAATTGAGGTGGGGGGTGGCAGCAGCAGCTCCTGGCCCAGCTGCTCCTCCTCTGGGGGTGGCAGGCGAGGGTGGCAGGCTCCCGACCTGGCTGCTCCTCCTCCACTGACTGAGATAAGTGGGGCATGGGGGGGCACTTGGGCAGGTGTTGCCCCGGGTGCCATTTTCTCCAGGTATGCCTCTGCTGATCCGGCAGGGCTCTTCTTATGTTCTTATATTCTTAGAAGCCTAAAGTTGTGTCCCTTGGGGCAAGCTCCTCAGAATAACAGGAGACATGGGGTCTTTCCCCCTCACTCTACTCTTGGAGCCCCGCCCGGGCTACTTGAGGAGAGTAGCGCGGGGTCCCTCCGGGCACTCCCCCCACCTAGGGCGGGCGGCATCACAAGAAAGCTGCCCCGATCGCTGTCCGCTGTTCACGCCTCCCTCAGCTAGCAAGGCACTCCCTCATGCAGCTCTTGCAAAGGGCGCCTTTTAATGACCCCGCACAGAGCGCGGGGTCGTGGGGACGCCCAGGCACTCGCCAGGGATGCCGCACGCTGGGAATTGCGCGCAGCGACAGCGGCCGAGGGAAAAGTGGGGAAAGGCCCTTACTTTCAAGTAGACCTGTTTAAGATTGCTTTCTAGGAATATTGTGCATCCTCAGTGTCCTGTGATAGCTCTCTAACGTCCTCCCTGCTCTCGTGGAATAACTTTCCTGTCTACAGACTGACATCAGTATAATCCGTTAACAAAAGAGCTAGTGGCTCAATGAAATAGCTGTTCGCCCACTGAAGTGATTTAGTAGGGAACCAGTGCATTGATTTAATGTGAATGTGCATGGAAGATTTATTCCAATAATTTGTTTACCTCTCCACAGTTCAATCTTATTCATGTTCTATCCAAAGATAGATGATCGGCTCTCCTCAAAAGGGCTTACTCCTGTGAAAGCACACCCAGGAGCGGGTCTTATTGCGCTGATTTGATTAGCAACTCATCAAGAAAGTGACAGGATCAGAGTCATGTGAAGAGCTAGAGGTTAATGAATGAACATTTGACCAATAATTAACTCTTCAGATTAATTAATTTCCAATTGGGGATACGCCGCAGTACAAGGGTGTGAGATTAAGTTTAGTTTTAATCCTTCGTCTAAATAATACAGATATAGCAGGATGCAGCCAGTGGTCTTTAGACTCCAGATCGGCTCGTGTCAGGGATGATATTTAATTGATCGATGCGCTGCCGGAGGAGTTTTTAAGCTGAACACCCCCGAAAGGCAGAGCCCTAAAGACCTCTATCATTGCGCAAGATGAGTTTCTTGTCACAGTTATTTTTTTTGCTGCAAGATGGAACAGCCACTCTGCCAGCGTGGCGACGTGGAGAACAAGCAATTTATAAACAGGAGGCAATTAAAGGTCACCATGAAAAGGATGATTAACGTTGCTGGCCTTTCTGCGGTTCAACATGGGCTGTCCTTTGTAAACTCAGAAAGGCTTTAGACCATGTTGAGTGGAAATATGTCCATTGAATAGGGAGCCCCGGGGGGGGGGGGGGATAATCTACATCACCAAGACTGCAAAAATTACAATCTATTGTTAATTGTCTCAGCAAATCATTTCAGCACAGTGTTATATGACCTTGCTTTCCTATTTTAACACCACCATTGGAGACTGGCTAGAGAACCACAGAGAGATAATACAGGGTGTAATGCTACTGACAAAATAAATCTCTATGCATATGCATAATGTTCATTTTAAGAAATCTTACTCTTTAGATTCATGTAACAAACAAGAGCACGGCAAAAGTTTATGCTGTATATGAATCATGCTAACTGTTATCTCCTGGGTACAGTTTGCATGCTTATGGCAGTGGTGTAGCTGCTATGGGGAGGAGGGGGCACCGTGCCTCAGGCATGCGCCATTGGGGTCACATGGGGGGCACCACACCCCTCCCCCTTCCCCCACCCTGCTAGGCCTGGCAGAAGCCCGGAGCAAAGAGCAGTGGATCTTCTGCCAGAATTTACTAATCTCATCAGAACTGATGACATGTTCTCCCCCTGGAAATTACCCCATGAACAGAACGAATACTAATGCACCCATCCCTGAATAGAGAAGACCATCAATATTTTGTCTCATCTCCAGGATGGTTTGCTTAATGTGTCTTTTTGTGAAGAAGAAGAAGAAGAAGAAGAAGAAGAAGAAGAAGAAGAAGAAGAAGAAGAAGAAGAAGAAGAAGAAGAAGAAGAAGAAGAAGAAGAAGAAGAAGAAGAAGAAGAAGAGGAGGAGGAGGAGGAGGAGGAGGAGGGAGGAGGAGGCAGGAGCAGGAGTTTGACTTATATCCTTCTTCTTTCTCTCCCGCAGGAGACTCAAAGGGGCTTACAATCTCCTTCCTGCCCTCCTCACAACAAACACCCTGTGAGGTGGGTGGGGCTGAGAGAGCTCCGAGAAGCTGTGACTAGCCCAAGGTCACCCAGCTGGCGTGTGTGGGAGTGCACAGGCTAATCTGAATTCCCCAGATAAGCCTCCACAGCTCAGGTGGCAGAGCTGGGAATCAAACCCGGTTCCTCCAGATTAGATACACGAGCTCTTAACCTCCTACGCCACTGCTGCTGTTAAGACCGACAACCACCATTCCGAGGTCCCTGGGAACATGCAGCACCCATCAGTGCCACAGAAAGGGAAAATGGTACCTGGGGCAAAATGGCAGCCACCCCTCCGTGTGCCCCCCTCGTGGCCCTGCCCCCCCAAAACCCTCACCTACCTTTTAAAAGCAAAAAAGCAGCCTGCTGTGGTCTGTGGGGGCTGCGGAGGTGGCCTGAGACAGCCTGAAGGGAGGGGGAGCAATTCTCCACCCACTCACCCCCTGCACCTGCACCTGGGGTATTTGTCCCCCTACACCCACCTCATTGTAGCTCCGCCACTGGCACCCATCAAAAATCTTATTGAAAACAATGTCTTCTTGGGGCTCACTCACAACCATTGCCTCAGGTCATTTTTTTCACAATAAAGTTAGATACCGAATACCCCCAAAGACAGTATTCTGGTTCTATCTACTCACCAGTCTTCTATCGAAGTCAATATGCACGGGCTGTGCATTGTTCTCCACTCCTTGATCTTCCGATAGATAATGGATCACCCAAATCAATTCCCTCTCTCCATTTCCACTCTATTTTTTTTAGGCTCTGTGTGGTTGGAACGTTTTGATTGCTTGTAATTATTCTTTGTAATAACCAAGTGGGGTTATTTGCGCACATTATACTCGACTGCCCGAGATATGTGGGCATTCGGAATTTCTCTCCCAGGCTGGCCCTAGACAAATCTGAAAGAGACTCTGACAGTTCTGTTGTGGAGCTTCTGTTAAACAACACGGATGTCATGCTCTTGGAAAAAGTAGCAAAATTTCTTTCACAAGTGACAGAAATTTCTAAGTAATGTCCAGTGCTAGATATAGTTTGTCTGTCTGTGTTTTGAATGTATTCTTGTTTTGTACTTCACAAATGTCTGGTAACGCTCTAGAGCCTATATTATATGCCTAATAAAGTGGTGGTGGTGGTGGGTGTAATTATTCTTTATTTTTATTTTAAATCCCCCTTTCTTCAGTTACAATTCTCCTTGTTATTTCTGGATCTCATCCTTTAAGAAGGATCCCAGTATTCCCTGCTGGTGCATCCGACTGTTGCCTGACTCTCGTTTAGCTGCCTTCTATTCTCTAATTCCCCAAATTAATTGTTAGAAGAAAAACTACCCATTTGGGTCACATGGGCCCTTTCCCCACTTACCGTTTGCTGCGCGCTACTGCCCCCAAATAGCGTGTGGTCCAGCAGTGCTCTCCACGAGTCCGGGCGGCGACAACGCAGCCGCCCCGACTCTGTGCTCCAACGTCCCTTCAGCGTGCGTCATTTCTGATGCTGGAAGAAACGGCACCTTCTGACTGCCCCGCGCAGTGGGGAACACGACCCCGCGCCGGAAATTGCTCGTGCTGCGAGTGGCGCGCAGGAAATCGTAAGTGGGGAAAGGCCCATGGTTTCTGGTCGATGCCAGACAGATAAGAGATGCCCAGCAACACCATTCTGAGGGCTACATATTAGTTGTTGGGCTGAGGAACTGTTTGTTTGAGGAATTATTCCACCCTAAGGTTATTATTATTCCACCCTAAGGCCTTTGGATTTTAATGTGCATTTTATTAAATGTTGTAATTTATTGCATGCCATTTGGAATGTGTATATTTGTTATGTTGCAAGCCACTCTGAGTCCACCACAGTGGGGGAGAGGGAGGTAAAAATAAATACATACATCCTTTTGAACTGTCTTGTGTTTTCCAGCCACTGGGAATTGCCACCACCCTTGGCTTATTTGAAGGAGAAAACTGGTCTAGATGCTGCAGTGACATAGGAGGTTAAGAGCTCGTGTATCTAATCTAGAGGAACCGGGTTGATTCCCAGCTCTGCCGCCTGAGCTGTGGAGGCTTATCTGGGGAATTCGGATTAACCTAAGCACTCCCACACACGCCAGCTGGGTGACCTTGGGCTAGTCACAGCTTCTCGGAGCTCTCTCAGCCCCACCTCACAGGGTGTTTGTTGTGAGTGGGGAAGGGCAAGAAGATTGTCAGCCCCTTTGAGTCTCCTGCAGGAGAGAAAGGGGGGATATAAATCCAAACTCTTCGTCTTCTTCTTGTGCTCCACTTTTGCGACAGGCTTGGGAAAGGGTCGGGTTCCTTTGCCTCTTAGCCCCTGTTCCGTTGAAGTGGAGGATTGCAATTGCTGCTTCTTTCTAAGATAGAAGCCGCCCGATCTAAATATATCTCAAAAGCTCGTAGAGCTACTTTGCACAGCTACTGCAATTAAGCATTCAACAAGAGCCAACAAATAAACTTTAAAAAATAAATTTGAATGCATGACTGCATGACATTGTTCTGTTAGGAATGTTTTGGCTTCTTCCTTGATTTGCCGAGAAATAACCTGAGCAAAACAAATATTTTTTTTTTAAATCTGTGCTCATTCGGAACCCGGATTCAAAGAGTGCTCCAAGAAAGAATGAAAGACTTGAAAATCTGAAGCCACCAATTACAGTTTGGAAGCCCTTTGCTCCCTGGAGAACGAGTGCTTTAAAATGACAGTGAACTGCTGTCGCTGTTTAAAAAACGCTCGCTTGGATTTGACCTGATGACTAACCAGAATAAAATGTCTCCGTGTGTAATTTCAGACTGCCAGTTTCTCAAGCAGATAGGGACTCTCTCGGCTCGCCAGGTGTTTGTAAACGGTTCTTGGCACATTCCTGCCCGGCTCAGTCATATGGCCACATGGAACCATTCCTCGAAAGCCAGACTCCAAGGCTGGTGCTGAGGAAAGGAGTGCAGAGCATATCCCAGGTGTCTCGAGGGTGTTGTTTTACGACACATTTGGGGACATTGTTTTGTGACACAGAA
The DNA here is from genome assembly GCF_021028975.2 of Sphaerodactylus townsendi. Lineage (NCBI taxonomy): Eukaryota > Metazoa > Chordata > Lepidosauria > Squamata > Sphaerodactylidae > Sphaerodactylus > Sphaerodactylus townsendi. Next base: position 4,701,200 of record NC_059435.1, on the reverse strand, counting down.
GAGACTTTGAAAGGGGAGTTTCCTGAGTTGCATTTGCAAGCGCAGAAGGAAAAGAGTGAAAGAAAGAAACAGCAAGTGATAGAAAGTGAGAGCAATAAAGAAAATATAAGAAAGAGAAAGGGAAAAAGATTTTAGATCCATAAAGGAAAGATAAATTCTTCTTTCCCTCCATTATTTTTCCTTATAATGGAGAGCTGGCAACCATAAAAGCTGCTGACCAAAGAAATCATGCAGGCCTCAAACCTATTCTTTTTACTAATAATGCCAACTCAGCCAAATAACTCCAAAGATGCCTCTTTGTTCACAGTTATACAAAATGTGCACACTAAACTGTTTTTGAGATCCTGTTGTACCCAGAAGATACTTTAAAGTTGCCCTCTTCCTAAAACAATAGAAAGGCCTATGGGAATGTTCAAACTCCTTGTTTAAGGAACAGGGCAACAAGAAACATTAATGATAAGAGGAAACAAAGGTTTCTAGTTCACTTTACGTCAAAGGGTGAAATGCTGACATCTTCCAATGGGGACTTTGGACAACCCCAAAATACTGTGGGAACAGAGAAAATCTCCAGCTTTTGTATGATTGATTGATGATGTAGGTACTGGTACTTTGGGGTGTATTCTTTGCTGCCATTTTGATGTAACCTGTCATTAATACTATAAAAGTGAGAACACATTGCCATTTTGTGTGGCTCCCCTGATCCTGTCTCTGCCCGGAGTTGGCTAAATAAAGTCTTTCAGAACTTTATTTCATTTCGACTTGCGCTTCTTTGAGCTTTTATTATTTAAACCGTTACCCCATAGTAACACATTCTCGAAGGGGTGCTTGAATATCCATTAGATCAGCTCAAGTCCTATTTGCTAGTTGTGGGTGCCAGGAAAGATGTTAGTGAGTGTCATAGTGCCCATGGGTACCACGTTGGGGACCTCTGGTCTAAGTAATCCCTAATGATGCTAATGACTGCCAGTGTGCATGCCCAGTTTTGCAAAAACCTGACACAAAGTTGCTCAGCAGGCATTTGCGAGTGTTCGGCATGATCCAAACAGGCTGGGTGATCCGTTCCCATACAATTAGTTAAGTTTGACTGGGGTGTTGTGTGGCTTCCGGGCTGTATGGTCGTGTTCTAGTAGCATTTTTCTCCTGACGTTTCACCTGCATCTGTGGCTGGCATCTTCAGAGGATCTGATGGTAGTAAAGCAAGTGGAGTAGATATACCTGCGGAATGTCCAGGGTGGGAGAAAGAACCATTTGCATTGGTGAACAAGCGTAAAGGATGCAATTAGGAAGCTTGGTTTGCATGTGTCAGGTGGGATCCACCCATTTAGCATGTGAGCAACCATAAGTTTGACTGTTGAACACATTTGTGGGGAAATCTGCAGCCACCCTGATTCTCCTTCCTTCAAAGCTAGCAGAGGCAAGTATAACGAGTGTAGGATGCTATATAAACCATTGGGGGGGGGGAGGTTCGCACAAGTACCCAAAATGAGTCTGCCCCGTTTTATTTCCCCCAGCCCAGGTTTTTCAAAAATTGCTAAACCAGTGATCATTTTGCAAAATCCTGGGTTGGAGCAGCTTCTGCGCAAATGGCCCGCAGGTGGCGCTTTATTCCCTTCTTTTCCACCATCCCATCCACAGTCAGGGAGAATCCGCCTGCCATTGACCTTCCGTTGCAGGGAGGCCCCTTCCCCCCCTTTTTTAAAATTGCATGTTGCACACGTACAGCTATGCAGTTGCAGTCGATCATATTGTGGGATGATTGGCTTGGCTAGGGGGTTCATTTTCGCATGCCTGCGTAGCTGTGCACGTGTTGCAGGAAATAAAAAAGAAATGTCTTGTTGTGAAGGTGCAAAAGCAACCCAGATTGCTTCCATGGGTTCCAATAGCTGCCTGTGTAACCTCAGCTTGTGGGTTCTGTGGGGCAGTACTTGGAATGAGTTGCAACAACAAATTTTAAACAACAAAATGGTTTACTTTTCTTTACAATTAACACTTTTAAAACATCAACATTTAACGTTACAATTCAAGGTCCTGTTCAGGTTGCATTTCAAGTCCTTCTATTTACAGTCTACTGATATTGCCAAGTCCAAATTCTTCTTTGCAAGTTGGCTGGCTCCTGAAGACTCCAAGGGCTTGATGAACAGGTTGCAACATGATGAAGGTCTCCAGGAGGACTCTCACCCATTACAACCACAAAAGAAAACCCTGAAACAATAAACTCCAACATTTACAACATAGCAAAAACAACTACCTTCCCAGTAGTTCCCAATAATATTGCAATTACCTTAACAAGGTGTTAAGGGCTTATAGAAATCTGGTACCCTTGTCTTCTGCAAAGAAATCCGAGTACCCTTGTCTTCTGCAAAGAAATCCGAGTCTGGTACCCTTGTCTTCTGCAAAGAGCTCTTGCAGCCTTTCTGCTGCTCTGAGTCTCCACCCCCTTACTGGGTCAACCCATTCTGGGCCAACCCATTCTGGGCATGGGGGTTACACCTGCACAGCATGCATGTGAACAGGAAAAAGGAAAACGGGTTCCTTCATTATGACTGCAACCCATTATACATTTGCTGTGTAGAATCAACCAGGGTCTAAGATTCAGAACGAGATTAAAAAAATCATATCCACTTGCCTCATGCTGCCAGTTCCACAGCAGAAATTTAGAGAAATTTCAATTCTGTACTTCAGGATTTAAATTATTATTGCTAATTCTATCCTCATATTACCAATGTACAAGATACTTTACAGGAACACCCAAAGTGGGAGAGAGACAGGAGACAGGTACTTCCCCTGAATAGGTTACATCTAAATTGTATCAGTAGAGAATGACTGCAAAGGAAAAGTAAAATTGTTCTGTGTGTGTGCGTGTGTAAGAACAGTCTCCATGGTCTAAGGCAAACAGAATTTTAAAGGAGCTCTGCTCTGGGAGTAAGAGAGAGACACTTTCTACAAAAAGGAATTGTAAAATAATTGCATTACTATATTATAGTATATTCAGCATAAAGGTTCATTTGGTTCGGTTGCAGCTGTGCGCTTTTATACCTCTTCAAGCTGCTGAAATGGGATGCCAGACATCTCCCCTCACCTCCCCAAGAAGGCATTCGTTTAAATGAATTTCATTGGTGCAGAAAACTGATACCTCCACTCAGGAAAGAAATTGGCTTGCTCCTCAGCACCCATACTGTGCAAATCCAAAACTGTTAAAAGCCACAGGATCCAACACCAAGCCAAGGGACACTACGGAACAGTGACTTGTGATCCACAAATTCTTCTGTAGCATCTTCTACAATATTGCAAAGGATCATGGGTTGCACCTATTGTATTACATAGTTAATTGGCTTTTCCAAAGCCACTGTTTCAGCTGCTTCTTCATCAATGCAGCATGTCTGATAGCCAGGAGGAACATTATTTTTTTTATTTTCCCTCCCCCATTCTCCCATTTTTGTTCCGGCTATGTTGGAGAAAGCATCCCAGCATTCACTGGGACAAAAGTTACATGCATCACTGAGAGAATGGGAACCCAATGCACCCTAAAATTGATTTAACTGTCAGCAAATGTGTTGAGTATGACTGAAAATTGTGTAATTGTTGCTTGAGAGCACAATTTGTTGTGCACCTCAAAAGCCATTCATTCAACTTAAATTATAAACGTATTGGACAGGCAATCTAGATGAAAACAACTTTCAATCCATTCTGCTGAGTTACATCAGATAGAAATACTTCAAGAACTGAAACAAAGTTCTTTTCCCCAAATTGTCAAATATAAATTTTCATCTCCAATATTTTCCAGGTATTCTCTGGTTGCTCAAAATTTCACAATTTGATATCTGTATTTGAACTGCTTTGATATTTCAGTGCTTTATTCTTGACAAGGTATATGCTGCGCAACGGGGGCGAATGTCCATTGGGACAAGATTTCTTGTACGAACATAGTTCCTTGAGCTCCACTTTCACTTTCCAGTCTCTCCATGGCAAGTGACACCCCTTCTAGCATGACTTTTAATTTGCTTTTCTTCAAAGGGGGCAGATTTGCCAGTGAGCCCAGCTTTGCCCTGGACATGTTCCTTCCACTCATGGCCAGCCTACCTAGTTCCATCCTTCCCACTTCATCGTACTGCCGTCCATGTCTGCCCCCTCCCCCTTGCATGTTACGGGCTCCTTCCTGCTTCTTTAAATGCTCAAATCGATATCTCAATATAGTAATAACAGAGTTGGCTCTTGGAAAGAACAGTATAAGCAGGGTCTTTTTTTTGGCTGCACCACACTTTCCCTGCTCTACTTCTGCTCTCCTCAATGATCAGGAGGGCTTCTTAAACCTTTATTTCAAACAAACCTCTATTTAAAAACAAGTCTCTATATTCTCCTGCAACAGCAGCAGCAGAGAGAGAGCGTGTGTGTGGAGGGGAAGGAAAGGGAGGGGGAAAGAATATAATCTCTAAAATATGGTCCCTTCTTGAGCAGTGTGTGGTCCAGGGAATTGCCTTGCCTCTTTCATTGGGGGGGATTGTTTTTGGGAAGGACTACAATATTGATATAGCTGCAATAACAGGATTATCGATGTAACATTAATTTTAAAGCATTTACAAAGCCAGCAATCTTGAGACTACTGGATGTGCTGAGATAGGTGCCTTTAAGACTGAGTTGATGGGAAAAGTTAGGAAAAGCAGAGGCCCAGCAGACTGTGAAACAAGGAGAGAGTGCCTCCTCGTGTGTAAACAGAGAAACGCAAGGAGACCCCACTACAAGCCCGCTGCGCAGTGAAAATCCCTGAGGTAAGCGTTCTATGCACACTGGGCCCAGGTTTTATTAGTGGTGTGTAATGCGATTTTCTTTCTGACAATGTGATGATTGGCAGGTAGTAGTCTTTAGTGGCTGTCTTTTTGTTTTATAGTATAAATGATATATAGTATCAGACAGCATTTGACAGATATCAGATATTTCTGGAACAGTTAGCTTTGAGTCCATCCATGCCATAGCGACCAAGATTTTTCAGGATATGAGCTTTGCACCGTTAAAGCTCCATTTGACACCTGGAAATTCTCATATCTGGCAAAGGAAGCTCTGACTCTCAAAAACTTATATCTTGGAATTTTTGCTGGTCTCTAAGATGCTACCGAACTCAAATCTAGCTGTTCCACGGCAGACCAAGATGACGAGCCTCTGAAACAGGTATTTCTCATATTTCATATTTGACAAACCATCAAGTGATGCCAAGAAGTCAATATTCCCAGTCTGAGACAAAACTTTACATTCAAAATCCAAATTTCCAATTTGATTTTCATGTTTTACATGGAAACACTGACCAGTAAAACTAAATGTGTTGGTGTCAGGGGGATTGTATCTATGTGTTTGAGATGCAGTCCTAACTCAATGTAACTGCTTAAAACGACAAACTACAAATAATGCTGCTAAAAGATATATGCAACCAGCCTGCTATATGTTACCACTGCCATCTGAAGCATTCTTTCCTTGATCTTTACTTTATGGCTTCACATGCTTTGTAGATAACTAGGCTTCCACTGACACCCTAATCCAATGAGAAACAGAGTTGCATCCACTATTCACCAGCATGGAGTCAAAGACCACACTAAAGGAGTAATGAAAATGTAGACTTTTGTGAGGGTCACAAGTATGGATGGCTTTAAAGGGGAGATTAGACGGAGGAGAGGTCTATCAGTGCTGCCAGTCATGGTGATTGAAGGGAATCTCCACATTTCAGAGACAGAAAACCTTTGAATCTCAGTGCCAGGAGGCCAGATCAGGGAAAGGCACCTGTGTCATTGGATCTCCATAGTGGTTGGCTGCTGGATCAGAAGAAGAGTTGGATTTATATCCCCCTTTCTCTCCTCTAGGAGACTCAAAGGGGCTTGCAAACTCCTTTCCATTCCCTCCTCACAAGAAACACCTTGTGAGGTGGGTGGGGCTGAGAGAGCTCCGGAAAGCTGTGACTAGCCCAAGGTCACCCAGCTGGCGTGTGTGGGAGTGCACAGGCTAATCTGAATTCCCCAGATAAGCCTCCACAGCTCAAGCGGCAGAGCGGGGAATCAAACCCGGTTCCTCCAGATTAGAGTACACCTGCTCTTAACCACTACGCCACTGCTGCTCCTCAGGCAGAATGCTGGGTTAGACTGGCCACTGATTAGATCCAACAGGACTCTTACAATGTTCTTAAGAACCCAATCATGCAGTTCCAAAGACTGATGGCATTTAAATCTTCCGAAGAGGGGATAGAAATGCCCACTGATTGTCCCTCCTCGCTGCAGATCCCTTTGCCTCCCCGTGTTATTCTCAAGAGTTAACTGACCCCCCAGGAACAAAACTGGGGGAAATGGGTCAATCGATGGAAGCAAGGAGGGAAAGTCCAACTCTGTTAGATCTCCAGATTGTGTAAAACACTCAGTCTCTTTCCCTGTCGTCATTTTCCTCGAGGAAATAGGAACCTACCCAGTGATGGGATTCAAATAACTTAACAACCGGTACCAAAAGGACTCAGTAATGGGATTACAGCCAGTTCTCCGAACTAGACAAAAAATTAGCTATCGGTTCTGCCAAACTGGTGCGAATAGGTTGAATCCCACCACTGAGCCTACCCATATAAAAATAAATACCAATACATTTTAAACAGCATATTCGCTTTTATAAATACATAAAATAGGGAAGCTACCTCCCACAATATTGAATTTCTATTTTTTATTATTAAGATAAACCACTGTAATGCAGCATACAAAAAAGTAATATGGTTATCTTGTGATCTTGTCATATTTATTGTCATCAGCGAATCAATCTGTCAAATGCCCAGGCAACTGAATGTTCAGAGATCTCCAAAAGAACACATTGAATTGGGGGGGGGGGGAACCCCCTCAGAAATTCATACATGAAGAATAAAAGAAGACATGAGCATGGTCACTACCTGATCTTCTACATATAACTTTCCAGTTGGATTCCTACTTTGGTCGGAGGTTCTTTTGGCTCCCTTCTGGATCGAGGAGAAATACAATTGCTGGTGGATCGCAGCTTCTCTGTCTGTCCTTCTGGTGTCTTCCTGGAGTTTCCGTCCCCCCTCCGCTGACAAGATGTGCCCCTCTGGCTGCAACACAAGACACGAGGGTTCGGAAAAGCTCCCATGTCCTGTGTTGTAGCCGGAGGTATCACAAGAGCTCAGAAAGATCCTCTCGGCAGGTATTTTCTGGAGAGGTCAAATTCGCTGCTTGTCAGCCTGAAAAAGGAAAGGTGCCAAAGTCAGTCATTTGTTCCCACTGCACCGAAAAATACCTGGTGCTGCTGCTTTTTTGTCAACACTACGAAATGAAAAGAGTTCAGTCAGCTTCCAGTGGAGAACTTGGAGGGGTCAAACTCACATCGAAAACAGGTTTCTGCAGTTGTTGAGAATTGAGAGCTGAGTGCAAAGAATTCCTGCTCAGATCTCAATTGAACAATGAGCAAAATTCGAGGCAATTGAACCTCGGGCAAGACTCAAGCGCAGTGGCATCTTAAAGACCAACAGGATTTCATGGGCTTTCATGGGCTTTCAAGGGTTAATGGGGAGCAGACATTCAAAGCCTATACTCATGGATTCTTGTTGGTCTTTGGCTCATTCCTTCATTGCTTTTAAATGTTATTAATTATACTGTTTTTAAATATTTGTTGGCCCAAAAAAAGGGCCCTCGGGGATGAAGGATTATATAAAAAAATCAATAAAATAAAATAAATAAATATGTAATCATCAATAAATAAATAAATGATAAATTCCTTCATTGCTTTTAAATGTTATTAATTATACTGTTTTTAAATGTTGTACACCGCCCAGAGCCCTCCGGGGATGGGGCGGTATAAAAATCCAATAAAATAAAATAAATAAATAAATAAATAAATAAATAAATAAATAAATAAATAAATTCCGCACATGTAGAATAATGCACTTTCAAACTGCTTTCAGTGCTCCTTGAAGTTGTGCGGAATAGCAAAATCCACTTGCAAACAGTTGTGAAAGTAGTTTGAAAATGCATTATTTTGCATGTGCGGAAGGGGCCTTTAAGATGCTATTGGACTTGAATCTTGCTCTTCTACTGAATACCAAAATGGCTACCCATCTAAAGTAACTTAACCACAGATTTTTCACTTCACCACACCCTCTTCATTTAACATGAAGATAATTATGTACTTTATGGGGAGTTCTAGATGAGTTATTAAGATGACCGTTGACATACTTGTGGTCTCCTTTGCGTTGAGGGTACATTCCCTTTGGGTTGGATTTTTAACTAAGCACACTGTGGGGATGGCAGCTGGGGGGGTTGGGCTGCCCGGGGAACTGTGACTTTCAGCTATGCACCGCTTTTGCTACTCTGCCTTTTTCCACAGCTGGCCTATCAAGTAGCCTTGAGTGTCTGGAGCTGTTGCTGGGGAGCTGTTCGGTTCAGCGTGTCACATGTGGGGTGTGTGGGGGGGGGAATGAAAAGTACAGTGCATAATAGCACTGGTCTGAGAGCTTGGCCTAGGAGGTTAAGAGCTCGTGTATCTAATCTGGAGGAACCGGGTTTGATTCCCCGCTCTGCCGCCTGAGCCGTGGAGGCTTATCTAGGGAATTCAGATTAGCCTGTGCACTCCCACACAGGCCAGCTGGGTGACCTTGGGCTAGTCACAGTTCTTCAGAGCTCTCTCAGCCCCACCTGCCTTGGAAGCGGATCATATCTAAGACATACACCAGACTACAGACTCTCGCCGTGTTTCTGGGAAATATAGCCCTTCTCATGGGATGCTGGCTTTGATTTCTTAGTCCCAGCTTCCTGCAGAGTTGCCAGCTCTGAGTAGGGAAACTTATAAAGATCTGGGGGTGGAGCCTGGGGAGGGAAGGGACACTGGTGGGCTATAATATCAGAGGGGCAACCCTGCAAAGCACCCATTTTCTCCAGAGGAACTGATCCACCCAGGTTCTCAGAGCAAAGTGGTCTCCCCACACCACTCTGTCAATGGAGGTCAGAACCACATCCACCCCCATTCCAAAGATCTAGTGTGTTGCCCCAGAGTCCCTTGTATCGATGCCAGCTAAAGGGTGGGGGATGGGAGGGGTGGGAATTTTTAATGGATATTTTATTGACTGTTTTAAAGGATGTTTTTATGGTGGTTTTTAATGTTTTGTATTTTAACAAGGCTTTTAACCCCATTATGTAAGCTGTCCAGGCACTTCGGTGTAGAAGAAGAATTTGGATTTATATCCCCCCTTTCTCTCCTGCAGGAGACTCAAAGGGGCTGACAATCTCCTTGCCCTTCCCCCCTCACAACAAACACCCTGTGAGGTGGGTGGGGCTGAGAGAGCTCCGAGAAGCTGTGACTAGCCCAAGGTCACCCAGCTGGCGTGTGTGGGAGTGCACGGGCTAATCTGAATTCCCCAGATAAGCCTCCACAGCTCAGGCGGCAGAGCTGGGAATCAAACCCGGTTCCTCCAGATTAGATACACGAGCTCTTAACCTCCTACGCCACTGCTGCTCCCTACCACCACCTTCTGCAGGTTGGGATTCTTCTTCTTCTTCTACTTCTTCTTCTTCTTCTTCTTCTTCTTCTTCTTCTTCTTCTTCTTCTTCATCATCATCATCGTCATCATCATCATCATCACCTCTATAGTCTGGAGATCAGCTGGGATTCTAGGAGAATCCCACCTGCCGGCTTGCAATCCTGTGTGATGGATGGTTCCCTCTCAGCATTTAATTTTTAAAAATGGGCTTTTGACAGAACTCAGTGAACAAGAACCAAGAGTGCACGGGCTAATCTGATTCCCCAGATAAGCCTCCACAGCTCAGGCGTAGGCTGGGAATCAAACCGGTTCCTCTAGGTCAGATGCCACGAGGCTGTAACCTCCTACGCCACTGCTGCTCCCTACCACCACCTTCTGCAGGTTGGGATTCTTCTTCTTCTTCTACTTCTTCTTCTTCTTCTTCTTCTTCTTCTTCTTCTTCTTCTTCTTCTTCATCATCATCATCGTCATCATCATCATCATCACCTCTATAGTCTGGAGATCAGCTGGGATTCTAGGAGAATCCCACCTGCCGGCTTGCAATCCTGTGTGATGGATGGTTCCCTCTCAGCATTTAATTTTTAAAAATGGGCTTTTGACAGAACTCAGTGAACAAGAACCAAGTCCCACCAGAGAGGGCTCCATTTGTGATGCATTTCTTAATCCTTCCAAATCTTCCCAGCAGATAATCGTCCCTATCACTTCCTCCGTTCGAGAGGCAGATGAGTACTAACTCCACCATTCGGAGAGGTTGGCTCATTTCTGGAGATCCCGGTGGCCTTCATTTCTCTCCTGGTGAATTCAGACTCAACCAAAGTACTCTAAAATGCAGCAAATGACAGATTTTTTTTCCCCTAAATGCCAAAGCAGCATGTACTTTGCAACACATTGCAATAAAGATCAGCAGTTTGAAAGATTGATATAAAACATATGGGTATAGCTCTTCCTCTTGAACATATTTGTGGCAGATATATTGCTTTCTTGCCCCTGAATTCTGAAATATTACTTTATCAGAATCTCTTGGCAGGTGGGTTCCACCCCCACCCCCCCTACACACAAATAGCCTGAAAAATGAGGAGTTCTAGCAGCCATGTTGGTGAAGGTCATTTATACAAATGACTTTGGTGGTAACTGGATATACTCAATAGCTTTAAACAAATTTAGCAAATGACACAAACATACTCAGAGAAATGAGAGCAAATGGCAGGTGCCATTATATCCAGTTGGTTCTTTTGGTGTTTTTTTATTTTTAATCTATTCTAAATAATAAGGAACTGCAGGCCTGCATGGCAATTTCCCTGTGGAATTGATAACACTATCTTGTACAAGAAGCACAACAGTTGGAAGTGGACCAATTTTTGAATTAAAATCTCTTACAAATTGGGAATATGCAAACATAGAGATAAGAACGTAAGAGTGAGCCAGCTGGATCAGACCAGAGTCCATCTAGTCCAGCTCTCTGCTACTTGCAGTGGCCCACCAGGTGCCTTTGGGAGCTCACATGCAGGATGTGAAAGCAATGGCCTTCTGCTGCTGCTATTGCTCCCGAGCACCTGGTCTGCTAAGACATTTGCAATCTCAGGTCAAGGAGGATCAAAGAATTGGTATCCATAAATCGACTACTCCTCCATAAATCTGTCCGAGCCCCTTTTAAAGCTATCCAGGTTAGCGGCCATCACCACCTCCTGTGGCAGCATATTCCAAACACCAATCATGCATGGCGTGGAGAAATGTTTTCTTTTATTAGTCCTAATTCTTCTCCTAAGCATTTTCAATGGATGCCCCCTGTTTCTAGTATTGTGAGAAACAGAGAAAAATTTCTCTCTGTCAACATTTTCTACCCCATGCATAATTTTATAGACTTCAACCATATCCCCCCTCAGACGTCTCCTCTCCAAACTAAAGAGTCCCAAACGCTGCAGCCTCTCCTCATAAGGAAGGTGCTCCAATCCTTCAATCATCCTCGTTGCCCTTCTCTGCACTTTTTCTATCTCTTCGATATCCTTTTTGAGATGTGGCGACCAGAATTGAACACAGTACTCCAAGTGCGGTCGCACCACGGCTTTAGATAAGGGCATGACAATCCTTGCAGTTTTATTCTCAATTCCTTTCCTAATGATCCCCAGCATAGAGTTTGCCTTTTTCACAGCTGCCATGCACTGAGTTGACATTCCCATGGAACTTTCAACTAAGACGCCCAAATCCCTTTCCTGGTCTGTGACTGATAGCATTGACCCCTGTAGCGTGTATGTGAAGTTTGGATTCTTTGACCCTATATGCATCACTTTGCATTTTGCTACATTGAACTGCATTTACAGCTAGAGAGAAAGTGAGAGGGTCTAATTCAGACCTTGCTCTAGCCTGCAATTTTTCCTTTTCGATAGTCAAGGCCGGACCAGGTCTGTGGGAATTTACTCTGCTGATTGGGTTGCCAACCTCCATGGGGCATCTGGAGAGTCCCATTGTTACAATTGCTCTCCAGGCAACCAAAATCTGTTCAACTCAGACCAAACGGCTGCCTCGGAA